>NW_010202095.1:0-12028 GCF_000695765.1 Mesitornis unicolor
TTGGCCTCAGCCCATTGATTCAGACTATCCAAGGACCTGAAGCTGTGGCCTGAGGTCTGTCCTCCCTCCTGAGGAAAGGATTCATTCAACCATCAATAATTCTGATGGCTTTTCTAGGCAAATACCTCCCCACTGCATTACAGATCTTGTTGATTGGGGAGGACGTGGGAAGCTAATGAGGTCTGTCTATTTGGCACCAGCATCCAAATACATCCCTTTGGAGATGACACATTTTCTAAAGACAGCAGGTTGGCAGAACTGAGCCCTTAGTATGTATCTCCAAGATATATTAAGCATCAGATGACCGTTTAATGATATCTGCAGTACAGAAATGCTAAGAATCATTTTTCAATCAAAGAGATTGTATTAAGGCCATTATTTACTAGCCCATAGTGGCTTAGGTTCATTTTGAACACTTGTCGAAGACACTCTTTGTGTCAAGAGTGCAATCACTCAGAGTACAGAGGAAGATGACAGTATGCATAACACTAAAACACTATATACCTCTTATCTTAATATAAAAGAGCCAGCTAGGCAGGAAAGGTCAGGTCAGGGACTGGTGTACACCCAGAAGGGCCTGTGTGGTATGAGGTACCCAGAGGCAGTACAAGAAACTCAAAGCTGAGGAACTGAAGCTAGTAGGGTGGAAATAGAAGACTACAAACCAGTTCTCCCCAAAGCTGAGCATGTTTAACTTGACAAAGAGAGCCTAAGAGAGGACTTACATCCCACTAATGGGGAACTGCAGAGGAGACAGAGCAAGTCTGTTCTTGGAGGTATGAGGCAAAGAAGACAAGAGGCAATTAGCACATGTTGCAGTAAGAGCAATTCCACTTGGTTATAAATGAAAAAAAAAGTCACAGCGGGATAGCAAAACACTGAAACAAGGACCCAGAGATCCATGGAGGTCTTCTAATTCAGCTGGATAAGGCCCTGAACAACCTCCTCTATCACTGAAGTTGACCTTGCTTTAAGCAGATGGCAGGATGAGGGACCTCCGGAGGACCCTTGTAACCTTAACCCTTCTATGATTCTTAGTCTAGGATCACCTTACACTGCAGATCACCTTGTTTCCCCTGATACTGTTGTCCTTTCTCCTACTATTTGTCTTTGAATAGAGTTTGAAACAGTCCTAAGAACATACCTTCCCTACCTCCTGGATGGACAGTTCGCCTCCATTCACTTGAAATAATTGAGTCAAATAAAGTTAATATACTCAGGAACAGCTGGAGCTACTGAGAAGTGCCTCATCCTCTCAGTCACTATCTACCTGAGAGTCAAACTCTGAGCCTGCTACCCTCCATGAGGACAAAACTATGCATCTAGAATAATTTTTTCATTTGTGAACAGTTTCTTATAAAATTATGCTTGTTTGTTCCTTGGTTACAGCCAGGACCTGAACTCATTGATCCTTATCACAAATGAAAATACAACTCAGGTGATAAGAACAAATTTAATCCCTTCTCTGTTTTTCATCCTGAAGGAACAGTAATAAGAGCTACTCTAGGGATTAGTTGTTGGTCACAACATAACAAGGAAATTATTTCTAGTTGGATGCCAGCCACATGGAAGGGAGGAGACTGCTACTCTCAGATGAACTGAAGAAATCACAGGTGAACTCAGGAAAGTGATGTCTGCTGTGTCAGACTATGCAAGAGATAAATTGAGCATAACTATCAAAAGCAGACCTAGCTCATAAGTGTATGGGACTAAACCAATGTGAGTTCAGCAATGCTTAAGCTGTAATTTCCTTATGCCCTAAACACACCAAATGTGTCCCAAGTGCTCACTCTTTGTCCTCTTTTTGGATGTCTACAGAGAGAAAAAAGACTGTTCAGCACCAGCAGAAAGCATTATAGGTGGAGGAGAAACTCAAACTTGGATCAAACTGGTTAGTTCCTTGCCAATTCAATCACACTGTTGTGTATGATCCACTTTATTTCCATAAAGCATAGAGAGATGAGTCCCATGCTGGTGGAAGGTCAGTCACACTTAACCGAGGAAGGATTTGATTGGTATAAGTCTCTTGGGTACAGCTGTCTAATTGTCCACTGCAAAAGCTTCAATAATAATAAGAGTAATAGAGTCACTTGAAATATTTGGGCCTCGTGTGTGCATATATTTGGGTACAATTCGTCCCACTGATGTCAACAGCATCCTAATAACCTGCACAAGACTATGAGACACTTCAGAAATCTTTCTATGACACACATCTCTTATCTGAGGGAAACAAACCTCACTCACTGGAACATGTTACCTTTCGGAGCGGATGGAGTAGCCACAGTTGCATAACTGTACAATCATATCCTGAGATAATGATTTGCAACAGCTTTTTCATTAACGTCATTTATATGAGAACACTAAAGCTTCTTTCCACATAAACCCAGAATAGACCTAGTGACATCAAGGATGTTGTTCCAGACCAGTGCTGGACTAGCAGTGTGGGAGAAAAACCTACCGATGTCTTATGTGGTAGGACATCCCAAGGAAGAGCAGGTCAGGTCCTGCTCTCAGGTATGTCAGCAGGGAAGGCTCTCATGCAACTCTGGACTGAGTATTTTAGGAAGAAACACAATGGGATGTACCCAGTGAACCTAATGCAAAGAAGCAGTTGTGGTCATTTTCAAAAGAGAAAAAAAAAGGTCTTATTGGAAATACAAAGGGGCAAACGCAGTTTGGTAGCAAGGTTGAGTATCTTTGCTAAAGAGAAAAGAGAGTGAAGGCAAGGCAAACTGGGAGAGGGGCAATGACAGGGAGTGACAGAAAACCAAAACAGAACAAAAAGACAAAGTGACCAGAGCAGTATAAAATGGAGGAAAACAGACAGGAACAAACTGCAGTAAAGACCAGACAGAGTGTGAAGTCCAGCAAACATGTGGAGGGTTTTTGTCTCTCAGACCTTGCTGGAGAACTGGGAAGGGAGAGCAGAAGCTTCTTTGTGCAATAGGGAAGTAAATCATTAGCAATGATTTTTCAGGTAGGTGATCCTTCTTCTCTATGTAGCACTAGTGAGACATATTTGAAGTGCTGTGTCCAGTGCTGGGCTCCTCATACACATCATGGAGTGGGTCCAATGAAGTGCCACCAAAGTGCTCAAGGGCTTAGAGCATCTCATATGTGGGGGAGAGGCTGAGACAGCTGGGATTGTTCAGCCTAGAGAATAAAAAGCTCAGGGGGATCTTATCAATGTGTTTCAATAACTGACAAGAGGGTGCAAAGCAGATGGAGCCAGGCCCTTCTCAGTGGTGTCCAGTGACATTATGAGAGGCAATGGGCACATACTGAAATGCAAGAAATGCCACTTAAGCACAAGAAGAAACTCTTTTACACTGAGAGTGTTTGAACACTGGAACAATGTCCCAGCAGGTCACAGAGTCTTCTTCCTCGGTGACATTTAAAATCCAACTGGCCGCAGTCCTGGGCAACCTGCTCTAGCTGATCCTGCTTGGAGACTGGACTGGTTGATCTCCAGAGGTGCTTCCAGCCTCAGCAATTCTGTGATTCTGTACAGTTTGTTTAGCCAAACCAGACTGTCCCACTGGTGTGTCCAGCCCCAAGCACCATAAAGAGAAATGGGCTCAAAACACAGCAGAGAGAACCCCCGCTATGGAGCTTATCCAATTCTTCTAGATCCAGACTAAAGCAATGACTACAGAGGGGTTTCTTCAAGCTAGGCAATGTCACTGACAGCAGACAGAGAGAGTGTAAATAGTAAGACAAGAAAGGGTGTAAGTAAGTAGTGAGAGTAAAATTTTTGTAATTGGCTCTTCCTACAGTAATTTTCACACTGTGAAACACTCCCATCTTCCACAGCCACTATCAGTTCCTGAGCTTCCTGATCTCAGCAATTCCAGCATGGTGGTTTGCTTGTCTCCTGCACCCATGGGGAGAAATTCCTTGCTCTTAAGTGCTCTGTGGACTGAAGGAGGAAGGATTTTCTTGATACCACTGAGAAAGCTTGAGGCAGGGCTGGGACCAGAGCCCACAGCTTCCCTGTCTAGTGCCCCCTTCACTGGCCAAGAAGTTCCATCTGAACAAGCACATCACAGGTATCCCTGACTATCTGTCAGTTGTTTCAGGCCCTATCTGTGGAAATGCAGAGCTCATATCAGCATCCCTGGGCTGGCAAGGACATTATGAACTGTATTTGATGGGAATATCTCCAGTCCATACATGACCCTCTCCTCCTGGGCTGGAGAGAAAAATCATAAAGATCCCAGAGAGAAAGCGAGAAGCAAAGAGCTGAAACAGAGAGAAATGTCTGGTTTAAGAAGTGAATTTGCAACACATCAGCATTTGCTTCTGCAGTGAGCTTTGAAACACAGCAGAAACAAAGTAGGTAGAGAGTGTGACAGGAGAGAGCACAGTGCAGAGGTAACATTCACCTGTAGACGCTGTAGGGACCTTCTAGCTAGAGAGAATGTGAAGTGGCAGGGGCTGTGAAGGACCAGCTCGCTTTAGCATACCCTGCCAGCTCATCCGAGAAACTTAACCTGCTGTCCTAATGAGCAAGGAGGTAACAGCAGGCTGTAGGAGTGCTGTCCTTCACCACAGCCTTTCTAGAAAGTAGTGTCCTGTTTTCCCAGTATCCACGGATTTTCAACACTAATCGATAGTATGTGTGTGAGCAAAGGTATCCCTTCTACTGAAGACAAGAGGAGCTTTGGTGACAACTCCAACAGGCCAGGATGTGGCCTGTGGGAAATAAGGTTAGAGTAAAGGTCTGCAGATGCTGTAAAGAAAAACATGAAGGGAAGAGCTGACCGTTTCCAGTAGCACAGGTTGTACACATGCAAAACTGCACTCAGCTGCCTTCTGAAAATCCCCTCTTTCGGAAACCTCACATACGCGGTGTTAGAAAACAGCATTTGCCTGTTCCAAGTCCCTGTGAGTTTGGGGAAGAATGGAAAAAGAATGACCAAATGGATCTAATAAAGCACAATAAAAAGAGCAGTGTCCAGCTGAGTGAAAAGCATAGTTGTGATGGAGTTTGTGGCAGGACTCCAATCAACTTCACCACAACCAGGATTTCACTACAAGTCCTTAAAAAAAGAGAGGTTAAAGATTCCCTTATGCTCTCTTACTAACCCTGAAGAAAAGAAGCAGTTAGTCTGAGAGAGATGGTTTGTCCAGCTGAGGAGCCACCTCACCTAGAAGGGACAGGTCTGTCCAACGGAGAGGGATTTCAGTCACTGGCAAGTTGTGGCAAGCACAGCCGTGCATTATTCATGGTTTGGTTTGGTTTGGTGCCTGTCCCCAGACCTGCTGTGCACCTGAGGAAGTTTCAAGCACTGACCACAGAGAGCTATGTGCTGCCCTTGACCAAGTGGGCTCCATGCTGTCCTATGAGACCTGCTCCCACGCTGCAGTTTCTGCCAGCTGAGTGCTGCTTGCCTGTGCTACCCCCCCTGTTAGCTGTGAAACAGCAGATGGGAAGGCAAGTGTACATCGCCTTTCATCACCTCTCTCCATCTCTGCTGCCTCCTTGGCATCACCCCCAGGGCACGTGTGTCTGGCCGCAGTTTCTGACAGTTCTCTGATCTTACTACCAGAAGGATGGGGATTTAATTGATTACACAAATGCCACTACAAACTGATACACGGAGGGAAACATGGGGATGCTGCTGCCAGCAAACCCCTCTGGGAGGCAGCCTCCTTCATGTGGAAGCAACTCTGCCGTTGTAGATCTTGTTTCTGAAAGCACAGGGGCTCAGCAGTGTACTAGAGATGCACCAGTCTCAGGTCAGCAAAAGAGATAACTGGTCTCTGCAGCTGCCAGAAACAAAAGGAGCTGGTGCTTCAGAGCAGCATTTCTGGGGAGGAACACTGGAAACGGTTTTTCACAGCAACCTGAGCAGGCATGTGGTGGATGCCTCTGTGTGTTTGCGTGTTTGTGTGTGTGTGTGTGTGTGTGCATGTCTGTGTATATAAGAATAGGTGAATGCATCCATGGAGTAAAAAGGGAGAAAGACTAAGCATTAGGACATCCTTACAAGAGCAAAGCATTTGTGCACCTGCACCCAGCACAGCTGAGGTAATATTAGTTCTTAAAAATAAATACTATAAGGAACAGTCAGATGTCTTCTGAAAAATCTTCATCCAAAATACAAGAATTACTTGTGAAGCTTCTGGAATTTAGTCCTGCTTTAATTACAAATTTCACTGAAAGCTTCATTATGGACGTACTAAGGACCATATTGTTACCCCAGATTATGACAACAGAATGAGGCTGGCAGCTTTCCTGACTCACCCTTCTTGGTGAACTCAGAACTAAAAGATAGGCAACATAATTACATTATGTATACACACTCATTGTATGAATGCATATGTGTGGAAAATACATTTCAGTTGAAATAGAAGTAGTATAGGCATTACACTGATAAATCAACAAGAAAACAACCGCCGGTGTGAGCTCATCTTCTCTCCTGACTTTACAATGTGAGGTGGAATCAGCAACTGGAAAGTAAAGCTCTCGTCTAGGGGACAGGTTCCTTAGGCTGTATATCGAGAGTAGTAAATACCAGCGGTGCTTAGAATGTACGTCTTACACAAGTACTTTACACATCTAACACTAATATACAAATTGAGTAAGTCTCCTACCGTTGCTGTGATGCGGGCAAGGAATTTGCTACAATCGGTAAACTCACAACAGGCCTTACTAGTTCCTTCAAATAGAGATACAGCAGGGCCAAAGAGAAAGAAACCAATACGTAAAGATTTTGTAATGAAAAAGTTAAAATAATTTTTTTCCCTGTCGTTTCTTCACAGAGAGCTGTTATACTGAGCAGAAAATGGCCAGGGCAGCAAGAGTCAAGATCCACCTCTAAACCATTATTAGGCTATTTAGGGACAGTGGTGACACGGAGCAGTCGGTGCCTCCGGGAGCCCTGGCCTCCAGCGCCGCAGAAGGTGCAGCGCTCGCTGCAAGGCAGAGCAGGCTGCCACCTGCTGTGACTGCTCCTTCAAGCAGCGACCTTCCCTCGCCGGCCCGGCAGCAGACTGGCGACACGACCCTTTGCTGAGGGGCGCACAGGGGAGGCTCTGGAAAAAGAGGCGCCCCCAGAAAAGAAAGCACAGGTGCTGGTGAGAACTGGCAGCGATGTTACTGTACAGAAAAGGAACTAAGCCCCAGTCTTGATCATGACAAGAAGATAAAATAAAAATAGCAGTATTTGCTACGTAGGTATTTCACAGGCATGAAAATCTGCAGGAATTATGCTAAGAGCTCGGCTGGTACAGCTTTTTAGTCTGTTATTGTTTGGGCTTGTGTATCTGCCTGCACAAAGCATGTAACAGCACTTGGTGGGTATGCATCACTTTGAAAAACATGTGAGAGCACACAGAAGTTTCATGCACAAAGTATCTATTTTGACCAAGTCCTATGCTGTTATCACAATTAAGGGACTTTAAACTTATTCAATAAAACTACTTCCTCTGAAGAGCCCTATCATTGCAAAAAAGGAGGTTGATGCAAGAGCTGAACTACAGCAAAATATTTATTGTGAAAGAATTCCAGGCTTATCTTCCTGGGTAATGAGACATTTGAAACCTCCACGCAATACAGCACAGACAGATCTAAAGAAATACAGATTGCCCATGCGACTAGGGGCAGAGGCAAGCAAAAAAGTACCATGATCTCATTTTCCTGATAAGGTTCAGATCTTCTTATGTGAAACAGAAGTTTTAAAAGGCGTCTGATCTCCAAAGACACACAGATCTACTGTTAGTTAAGGATATGAGAGATTACAAAACTAAAAGAAATAGAAGTTCAGAGCTAGCCTGGATTCCCTTGACACTTTATGATGGAGGGTTACTAATAGAAAAAGTTAATTAGAAAGCAGAAAAATATCAAATAAATGGGAATTAGAGACTCTGAAATTATTTTGTGAAGGCAGCATGGTTTCCGAGAGTAGTCTCTCTTACTGGGAGAAGTTCAAAAAGAAAGAAGACTCAGGAGCAGTCAGCGGAAGTCTGCAGTCAAGCAGCTTCTGTGTTGTTGCCAAAGCCAGACTCTTATAAAATAGGTTCAGAAAGGAAAGCATGGCAAAAGTAACAGTTACCAAACTGTGCAAACTGTGACCACAGCTTCAGGCTGAAGCTTCCCCAGTACATGTAAGTGAAGCAGAAGGAAAAATATTATGTACAGGTACATGCATACAGATACATGTCTGCCTTGGTTTGGCTAGCTGGGAATGGGCAATTCATCAGTGCAAACATGACAAACTTCAGGTCTTCTCTCTGCACAGGAGTTACTCAAACTACAGTAAGGTGCAGTATTGGTTTGCAATGTTTTACCTTAATCAAGACTGACACGTGCTTTTGGACCTATACTCTGTGCCTATGAGAGGGACAGGGCACTTTAGAGAAGAGACTCAGAAAGCACCAGAAATAAAGAGCACAAAGCAGGGCAAAAAGCAGATGAAAGGCACATGAGTGAGTTAAATGAATGAGAGAGAGTGGAATTAAAAAAAAAAAAAAGCATAAAAGAAAATCAGTGGAAAAAGAAAAGAAAGCAATGATAGCATCCAAGAAAGAAAATTTTCTGCACAGTCCCTATGGCAAGGTGTGTGCTTGCAGCAGTCTCTCCCTGCCCTGGGGAGGTATGAAATTTGATTGTTTGGCGCAAGCAATACACACCAGTGGAGAGCAGAACCAAATGAACCGGCTGTGATCACAATCTGAAAAACTAAGTCTAGAGACAGGTAGTTTTCACGAGCTCCACCGTTAGCGAAGAGGGCTGACGCTGGCTACCCTCCAGCGACCCCTCTAGCACCCATAGGACCCAAGAGCTGCGGTGAGACACAGCCTGTAGGAAAAGCAAACCTCCTGTATTTTCAGTTAGCATCATGCAAAACAGTGCATGCAGCCTTCCTGAATCTGTGAACAAACAGATCCATTGCCTCTGAAACCCGCTGAAGTTCAGGGCTGCAGAGTAAAAATGGCAAGGAATTGATCCATTTAACTGTGGTCTCTACATGGGGAAAGGATGTCCATTTATAAAAACAGTCAGAGGATGCAAAGGCAGAGATCAAAAAAAAAGAGTAGCACAAATAGCTTTCCTCTCTGTAGCAACAAAGATGCACTAGGAGCAGGGTGATATGAAGCACTCAGAGCAGAAGGTGCTTGTTTCCCTCCTCTCTTTCAAAAGCCAAAACACTCATCGGGCACATGTCACGCAAGGACAGATACAGACGACAGCCTTTTAGCAGGATACAGAGCTACTTTGCTGGGAAAATTCCCAGTGCTGCTTCTCAGCAGCTACACAAGAACATCTGGGCTTCCACCACTGCCTCAGGGCCATCAACATCGTTGTCTCCCTCTAGCTTGCAAGTAAGGGCTTCGGCTGCCCATGTGGCAACCACTCCATAACATTTCAATCCTGAGCTGCAAACTACAAACAGTTTCCAATTTGTGCATTCCTAACTCAGCAGGGAGTGCAATGGTTACTGTTGCTGAGGGCTAAACAGGGGTCATGGAGTGATACAACTAGTAGTGAATTATTTATGTACTGTAGCATGGGGATTTAGGGTAATGACCATGAGAGGAGAATATTCCGGGTCATCCCTCCTTGCTACAGAAAAACACACCCAGCTTTGAAAACAAACAGCTGATATTCCTTGTTAACCGTCAAAAATTTCCTAACTCATTCCCATACTGAAAGTAAAGCAAATACTCTGCCCACTTAAGAAATGAGTGAGTGAAATAGCCCTGACAAACTGACGAAAACAAACCATCCTCACAAATACAATCAGAAAGCAACAGCAGACAAAACAGTGCCAGGTATAACTCAGAAATCAGCCCCAGTTTCTATCCCGAGCCCAGTATGCATTAATTCTGTCTGTGTAACTCCAAAGCAAGACCCAGACAAGTGGCAGTCACATATGGCCAGGCTGAAAGATCCTACAATCATCAAAAAATCAGCTACGATTAAGGCATTACAAGTGTTTCTGTGAAATATGCATATTTTAGCTCCTGTTTTTCAAAGGACTACTACTCACTGCTCTTAGAAATGAACTGAAGTCTCAGTTACTGGCATTGCTCAGCCCAGAATCACAGCAGTGCCTCTGCTTTAAAGGTGCATGGTAGTGCCTGAAAACAAGACCGGATTTTCAGCTCTGAAATGCACATGCATATCTCAGTGTACAGACAGCCTTTCATTTCACATGAGAGTGACAGTCCTCCTGTGAATCTGTAAACCCTTCTTTCTATCAAAAGACATAAAATGAGCCCTGCCTCCATCAAAATGTTCTCTCTAACTGAGTTAATAAGGATTTTCTGTAAAAGCTGGATGAGAACTTAGCAGAGAAATAACATCTGCGCACAGTGCTGCTAACTGACTATTTACGATGAAATAAAATTTGAAGTGTGATCTTGCTTATGGTGAAGTACAAGGAAGTCTTGCTTAATCTTCCCTGGATGTGGGATACTGATCATGATGAGCTATTTATAGCCCACTGTAATAATTTCTGTTTATACTGCTGTTCTCCTCATCCCAGAGGTTTCGATGGGATGCACACTGGGATTTAATGCACTTGTCATCACTACAGTGAATTATTCTGGATGTTACACTTAACTCCAAATGACATAACCTCAAACAGATAGAAATATCTGACTAAATTCTGATTTTCTCCTTCTCTCTTACTCAGCAGCAGTTCTCAGAGACAAAGACAAACCACTCCACTACTCATATTTACATTCTGCTTAGAGCGCTGATAGCATATTTCCTCAGACCGATGCAGACCCTGTCTGCTAGAGATGTACTTCATAATATTTAAACCATCGTGCAATGTTGATCAAGTTCAGGTAACACAGCTCTGAAAGGTATAATCTTTTACCAGCTATCATATTATAGAAGTCAATCAACTCCTTAAAATGCTCTGAAAGTCAAGCTTTCCAAGCACTCAATCTGCCATTCATACTTCTACACACAGGTGAATCATTTTTACCAGAACTTATCTAAATAAAGAAAAGCAAGCATCAAAGAAATGAACACATAGGAATATTTCAGACAAGTCTGGCAACACTGTCTATGATTTCAAAGGGTGTAGGATCCAACCCTGTAGCACATTGGAGCAAGAGCAAAAGAAACATGGGCATCCAAGTCAGATTACCAAATTTAGTGTGAAGATAAGGCCCAGAGAAAGTTGCCTTGAAGCCAAAAGAGCTGGGCAGTTGGGGAACTAGCTTTTAGTTAAGAAAATACTTGAAAGAGCCTGTTTTCTGAACAAACTACTTTCAGGACCTTTTACTATACAGACATGAGTGACCTAAAAGATATCACAATGCTTTCACCACTGTGAGGCTATTTTCGTGCAAAGGCAGAGACCAGGGGCAGTTGGGGTTTGTGGTGGAATATATGGGCCAGACCCTCAGCAAGTGTAAACCAGCATTACTTTTTTCCTCATTGAGGATATGGTAATTCACACCAGCCAGCAGCCCTATGTGTGCAGTCTCATAAAAGGAAGAGTCTAAATAAAACACATCTTAACAAATAAATAAAAAACTGTGTCACTCCTCTCTTTTTCTTTGTAAAAAACTATTTTTTTCCCCTCAGTCTCTGTTGACTGCGATTGAAGTTCAGCCTTAAAAATATGGTCAACTATTTTAATTGTTTTGATTAAAAAATTCTTAATTAAAATAATTTTATGAAGGCTTTTATAAGGGCTTTCCTCACTCATGTTCACAACTGTTCTTATAAAGAAGCTCCTCACCAATTTTTATGTTCAAATACAGGAACGTCTTGGATTCATAGCACACAAGAAGTACACATCATTTGGAGGGAATTTTTAATCAAATACTAAATATGAACTGAGAGAATACATGCGTTTGTCCAAAAGGAGACTTGTTATTGAAGCCTGAGCTTTTGCTTTTAAACACGATTTTCTCTGATCAGCCAAGGATGTTTTCTCTTATTAAAGCTGTTCAAACAGCAATGTGTCAGACACTGAGAAAAGGATATCAAACTCCTTCCCTAGCAGCCAGCCAGAAAGGATAGACTACTAGTTTGAGTTATCTGAATTTAGGGGGG
>NW_010202095.1:12059-13414 GCF_000695765.1 Mesitornis unicolor
GAACAAAAAACAAAAAACACAAAACAAAAAACAAAACAAAACAAAACCCCCCAAAAAAAACCACGGAAAGAAAGGCATCCGCCGGGAGGACACAAAGCCATTTCCTTCACACTTCTTAAAACTTCTCCCTGGCAGGGCCGGGCAGGGTCGACCTCCGGGGTGCCGGTGGCCTCTGCCCCCAGGGTCGATGTGGGGGGGCGGAGGGGCAGGAGTGGAGGGGGCAGCGCCACCGGACGAGCGCGGGACAGCGTGGAGCTGTCCGCGGCACAGGTGCTGAAGGCGGGACCGGGTTCCATGGGATGCGGCGGAGGATGATGGGGCTGAGGGAGGCATAAGGACGGGTTCTTGGGTGGGAAGTGGGAGGGGGCTGAGAGGGATGGAGTTCTCCCTGGAGAGAGCGTGCAAAGGAAGAACTTTTGGGTAGATGGTGGGAAGGGACAATCCTTTGACAGGTGGTGTAAAGAGGGGATTCTTGGACAGCCCTTGGATGAGTGGTTCAAGGGGGGACACTTCGAAGCCATAGCACAGTGGAATATCATTGGGACAGATGGCGCAAAAGGGAAGCCCTTAGGTAGTCATCACAAAGGGGAACTCCTTGGAAGGGTGGTGCAAGGGGGAAACTCACGGTCAGCCAGTGGAAAGTATAAAGACATGAATAGGTAGCTCACAGGGGGACTCCTTCGACAGGTAGTGCAGCAGAGGAAACCTCGGACAGTGGTGCAAAGGGGAACACTTGGACAGCCAGTCCATAGGCGGACTTCTTGGATGGGTCATGCAATAGGGAAACTCTTGGACAGGCTGTACAGATTGGAAGCCTTTTGGTAAAACAGTTGGACAGAGGGTGTCAAGGGGGAACACATGGAGAGGCAGTGCAAAGGAGGAACATTTGGAAAGGAGGGTGTCCCTAGACAGAAGGGGTGCTGGAAGCAGGGGGAGGATCGCACCTGTGTATGTTCATCTCCCGGGGCGGGCGCCGTGCCTTGTCGTAGGCCACCTTGGCAAAGACGCCGGCGATGAGCACGAAGGCAATGGCCCCACACGAGATGTAGACGGTGGCATTGGTGCTGTCCTTGTCTGGGTCATACTTGTTGGCGTCCCCGTCGGCGCCGTTGCTACCGTCGGCGGGCAGCGCACCGCTGGCGGTGGTGGGGTGAGCCCACTCGGGGCTCTTGTAGTTGCGGCACAGGCTCTGGTTGAGCTTCTCGGCGCGCTTGTTGCAGCAGAAGCGATAGAAGCAGGTGCCGCAGCAGTAGCGGAAGCCTGTAAGGCTGTTGTTGCACTCGAACTCCTTGTCCCACTGCCCGCTCACGTCGTAGTACCCCCAGCACGTCTCGTGCGCCGGGGCCGAGCCCCCG
>NW_010202096.1:0-338 GCF_000695765.1 Mesitornis unicolor
TGTAGCCTTGCAAACTCGGGAGCTAAAATGAAGGTATTTTTACTTTAAAACAAAGCTCCTGTGGACTTCTGGAGTTGTTTATTTTTACAAAAGAAGCTGTTTCTCTCTTCACAACAATAAATATCGGAGTTGACTTTCACCTCAGGGAGGCAAGGGGGTTGTCAGAGAAATTACCGTACACCCGGAGCGTGGCGACGGCCAGCGGAGGGGGATTCGCCCGATGGCGCTGTGATAAATGTTTTAGCCTCAAACAGGATTCTAATTAAAGTTTACAATTTATTAAATGAGTAAAGGCAAGCAAACAGCGATGGGTGCGTGGGGACATTCTAATCCCTCAA
>NW_010202096.1:571-1554 GCF_000695765.1 Mesitornis unicolor
TTCTTGGCTCTTGCTCAAACCACAGGACCGGTATTATCTCGCTTCTGAGGGAGTGTTTTTCTTTCTGGTGCCTTATGGGTTTTACACAACTATATACTCCGTTCTACTTGTTCTCAATCTGTTCTCTGTACAAGGACAGCCAAAATAGCCCCAGAGGTCCCATCTTCCCCACGACCTCCACATTGTTTTAACACGAATCAGACTGACACATCTCACAGCGCCGCCGAGGCCGACCCAACGCAGGGGGCACACGGCCGTTTCAGGGAGCAGCCCTAAAAATAGTGGTGTGTGTTTTGAACTCCATCCTCGGGGGGGGGAAAGGGTTGTTGTTCAATTCAGCCCTTTCAAAGAAAACCCCTTTTGGAAGGGATTTGGGCTTCATATCGGAGCGCGACGGGTGATGGGATGCTCGGCCTTCACTTGCTGGTAAGGATGGTTGGAAAGAGCATTTATAGAATAAAGGCAAGTCAAAAAGGCAAAAACAAACCTTCAGGCTGTTAGGAAAGCAAGAGCCCTTGCATGCCTAGAAGTTTCTGGTTGAGATTTGGGGTTTAAAAGGGAGATATTCTGTAAGGTTTGCTGATGGTAGCAGAGCCGTGATGAGAAAATGGGTGAAAATAGAGGGGTTTAAAATATATAGATTTAAATATATAGAATCTGTTAGGAGATTTGTAACTCTTAAGAGTATGTTTGATTTTGCTTACTTTCTATTAAAATATAATGAAATATAATACTACAATACATAATGCATGGGTTCCAGTGGGTGTTGCTCTTCGAGGTGTAGACACAGAGACCATAAGAATGCTATGGTACTGCTCCAGAAGAGAAAGGAGCGGTTTTAGGTTTCACTTGATGTTATAAGCTCACTGATAGCAATCCCTCTTATATACTCAAGTAATAACATCTAAAAAAAGACTAAAGTTAAAGATTAAAATGCAGCCTTTCCCAATGTAATGGGTCCATCTCTGCCTTTTTGAACTGGT
>NW_010202097.1:0-35822 GCF_000695765.1 Mesitornis unicolor
ACCGCCCGCGGACGAGGGAGGGAAGCGGGCAGGACTTCGGCCGGCAGTGGAGATGGGGACGGGGAAGGCTGTTACCGAAGCGGATTAAAGTCTTATTAAAACTCATTTAAATTTATGTATCTTTATGAAAATCACTGAGAGAGTATGGATGGAGTGTGATAGTAAGCTTTGCTCACAGAGGAGCTGTCTCCAGTTTCCCAGCGAATCGGTCCCTTAACATGGTCTTGCTGCCTTGCTGGGGACACTGCCTTGCTGTGGCTGGCAGGGGACAAAAGGGGGGCTGGGGGTAGTGCACAGCAGCATGCTGGCTGCTAAAGCCACACATGTGACCTGACTTTTGGCTCGTTTATGTGTGTCCATAGCAATTTAACATCTACACCTCAGAGTTCAGCAAGGGTTAGTCAAGTGTTTTTCAAGTTCTTGAAGAATTGATCTAAAATAACTCAAGTTCTGGGCAGCAGCAGCATCAGAAGAGACTGCATGGTCTGCATAAACCTGGGAAAACAGACCTGGGACTTAAGAAAGCAATAGGAGTTGTTTTGCTTTTATTATACCAGCATGGCTTACCCCAATGTAGGCGGAGAGTTGGATGAATTTTGGGACATGTTCATTTTAGTAAATGGTGCTCACGAGAGCACTTTTTCAAATGCAACCATACTGTAATAAAAAGTTGTAAACCCTAACCAGAGTGGTTATGCTACTACAAAAGATGTAGGTACTTTGGGAATCTGAGAATGTCTCTCCAGATTTCCCCTTCTCCTTACCCAGTTGGAGTGCTGTGTGGTGGCAATTTTCATGGGTGATTAGCCTCACCAGTAAACTTTTTTCTGGGAATTTTTTGTATGCAGGAGGGTAAATTTCTGGTGATTGATGTCTCTGTTGCAGTCTTTGCTTTGCTTTACTTGGGATATGCTGATAAAATTGCAGGTGAGCTGTTTGAGAGGTTTCCAAGGAAGAATAGAAAAGCAGTGTTCGCTAGGAGGTCATTTGCTGTATGAGTATTCTTTAAAAAGGCTTGTTAATTTTGTGGCCTAGTTCATGGTGGGGGAAGGACAAAAAGCCAAATGTTGATATATCATCATTTTTGTGGTATTTACTAAATCTCTGGAACCTATTGGAGTGTGTGGATAATCAAAAGACCGTGAAATTTATTTTACCCAACTTCAAAATATGCCAAATACCAAGTGGTTCTGGAGGTTTAGGATTGCTGCCAAAATATCTTTAAGTAGTATTTACCCGTGGTAGGAGTGTACTAGTTTTCTAATGGAAAATCTCAAAAGATGAATAACTTTACAGCTTTTATATACAAATAGATTAATTTTAAAATTACTTTTATTCAGTGATAATTAACTACGTAGAAAGACTGTGTGTGTTGTTTTGGTATGAAGATAAAACTCCTGCTTATCTGGAGCGTGTAAAGCTACAGTACTGATTCAGTTTGTTCCAAGTCCCTGTGCTGTGTCGTTTCTATTAAGTAGCCACCTCTGACGTGTAAAGCTGCTTGATAGAGGATAAGGAGGAAGGCAAGTTGAAGCTGGTCTTGTGGTGAGGAGCTGTTAGCTAATTTTTGGTTTCAGTTCAAGTCAGAATTTTTGAAGAAAACATGTCCAAGATATGACATGGTCACGCTTTACTTTCCTTTGTGTATTTTTAGGAGATGAGAGAGTTATTTTTTTAATTGTTAACTTTCCTTTGACCTGTAACTGGTTGAATTTTTGCTTAAGACGATGCAGGACAAAGATCTGGCAAGGCCTGATCCCATATGGTTTTATTCTGAGAGGTTCTCTGCTTTCAGTTGCCTGTGGTGGATGCCTAGTTGATCTTTTCCGTGGAGACTATGGTGCTAAAATAAAGATTAACCATTAATGTTAATTTTTCAGCAAACAGGTTTTCCAAAGGAGCACCATGTAATCACCTCAAAATTGATCTAACATATTCTTATGCATTGTTAATGACTACTTTTTGCCTGACTTGTGCAGAGACCTTGTCTCATGAGCTGAAATTCCATACTTTTTAAGAATTGTTCATCTCTGAATTATTTTCAACCTCAAAATGTTTTAATGCTGGGGATTAAATGAAATCTAATGCTCTTGTACGTGAATTCAGGGCTCTTGCCATACTGCTTCCTAAACTGGGAACTTTCTCTGGCCCTGTGCACATAGTGGCATCATATTCCGTACTCCGATCTCTCCTTAAAACACTTTCTGCAACTTAATCCCCTAAAGTAGGCCAGCATTTTTATGGAGTATGTAGTTTTGCTATCTTACTGAGTATGGTTTTTTCTTTTTGTCTCATGTATTAAATCTATTTAGCAGTTTCTGATGGGTAGCCAGATTTGCTTGCTTTATATGCAAGGCGAGTCAAATTTATCCTAGAATGGTGCAAGGAGAATTTTTCACCCTTTATATTGTTAATGTATAAAAATTAGACAGTCTTCTGTACTTGGTATGCAGCATTAATAAAGCAGCTGATTGTAGCAGACTCACTTATTGCAGAGCACACTAATAAGCTTGTCTGCTGATCTTAACTTCTAATTTGGCTGAAAATTCATCAAAGCGCCACGTGGTTAAGAGCTTGTTTCCTTTAAATACATATAGAATGGTAATACCCCCAAAGTATCTTGCTGTATGATGACAAATAACTGAAAAAAGATAATTGCCATAGTTTATATGTTACAAAACTCTGTTAAATGGATCACCACCAAGTTCCTAGCTCCCTACTCTGTCGCAGTCTGTGTGCTCTGCCTGTGGGTGATCTGATGTGATATTGTTGACTCTTGTGCAAAAATCATTGTAATGTTGTGCAAAAGGTTAACTTCTGGGTTTTCCCTGGGGGAAGAACACATCAGTTGAAAAGTCCTTCCTGTGCGTGAACATATGTAGGTGTATGTCTTTTATCTGCAGCCTTCTTGTCTGACAAAATAAGGTTCGCTATGTTGCTTAGTGCATGGATTTATTGTTGTCTTAACTTTGCTTTTAAAAAAAGCCAACCTCTGTCCTTCTGCGATGTTACGTTAAGGAGGATTCAACTCACCTAATGAAATTCTGAAGAGATCACTTAAAAGGTGGGTAGGCCAGGATTTTGCTGTTATTTCTGGGCCTGCTGTTATGTCCTTACTCTCTTAATCCATTATAATGGTAATTATAACTATCATTGACTTGGTAATTAGATTTGAGTCTAGAACTACTGTTGTGTAACAGAATTTAAAATGGGTTATCTCAAGGTAGGGAATCATTATTATGGCAAATGGAATTTGTGTCATCCTGTCAGACTGATGACTTAACACTGATAAAGGGTGGTGATATGACCATGCTATTGCAATCACTTATTTTTGCCAGTCCATTCCCAAAGGAAGCTTATTAGAATATATACAAGAATACCCACAAGTTTACTATTATTTCTAAGTGTGTACTTCGTGGGATAATTCAGGTTGGAAGGGAATTCAATATGTCTCCAGTTCAATCTGCACAAAGCAGGCTCAGGTGCGAAGTCAGACAAGGTTGCTTAGGGCCTTACACAGTTGGATCTTGGAAAACTCTAAGGATGGAGACAGCATAACCAGTCTGAGCAACATCCTTCTTCCTTCCCTGCCTCTCTCTTCCCTGTCTCCTCAAAAACTGGAGCCTTACTTTTCTGGGTAGAACTGATCTCTTCTAGCAGGGCTTTTCAGGTGGGCTTTTTAGGCACGACCTAGTTATCAAAAGACTGTGAATCAGTAGTGGTACACAAACGAATGTCTTTCGCATTCATATCAACAAGGTGGGATGATTTATATCTGAACTGCTAGACAAAACTGAACTTGTGCACCTTGTACACTTGTGTACATTGCAGCTTTATGCTACATACCATCTGTAGGCTTGTCTCTGTGTCTTCTTATCCAGAAATGAAGCCTTGAAGCTTTTTTCCTCAGTCACAGACAGTAAGTTCCCCCTCACAATTTTGTTTCAATGATTTAGACTAGATATTAGGAATAAATTCTTTACCGTGAGGGTGATGAGACACTGGCATAGGTTGCCCAGGGAAGTTGTGGATGCCCCCTCCCTAGAAGTGTTCAAGGCCAGGTTGGACAGGGCTTTGGACAACCTGGTCTGGTTGGGAGGAGTCCCTGCCCATGGCAGGGGGGTTGGACTGGATGATCTATAGGGTCCCTTTCAACCCAAACCATTCTGTGATTCTATGATTTGCCCAGATTATCATTATAGGAAACAGCGTGTTCCTGGGTGAGCTGTGGCTATCTGTATTATAACTAGCTTCTCTGAAGTCTTCAGATAAAAAATGACCCCATTAAGTTTAAGTCAGGATCGCAGGTGCTAGCTCAGCTAATACCCAACTGGTTCAGATGTTCCTTGCTTTGATGATTTAAAGTATCTTGGGAAGACTTTTCTTTATAATTCTGGGACACAGGAGTTCAAATCTCAGTGTAGCTGAATTGACTCACGATCCTCCTGAAGAACAATGCAGTCAGTCATGTGAGTATCTTGACACTCATTAGGTGTCTTTTCAGTGGTGTAAAAATGTTGAAAGTCCACAGTGGCAATTTTGAGGGAAGTGTCTTTGATGATGGTTGTCATACAAGTGCTTGCATGTATGTGTGTATGCTCTTGTAGGTTATCCAGTGTCCCCAAGGTAGCTGTACTTTGTGCCTAGTTTGTGAAATTCTGGGAATGTCTTATTAACAAAGTATAACAGAGACTCCTGTGTACCTCATCCTGGGTGTACAAAACCTGATGGAGAGCAGGAGCTACCATAGTGACATAAACAGACTTTAGACCTTGCTGCCTTGTGCTGTCATTCCCAGACTGTATTTTTATGTTGTTTCAAGCACTGGGCTATTTGTGTGCGCTAATCCAGCCCCTCTGCTTTGTTTAACTTAAGGCTTCAGCTGAGCCCTGTATTCTTTCTTGCACAGCTCTGGAGAGCAACAACTCTAAGTGCAGCTGACAGCATTGCTATCTCGGCATCCATGTATTGAATGCCTCCCTCTTTGCTGTCGTCCCCTCCTCCACCCCACGTTTGCCCAGTGTTTTAAACAGGATTCAAGTGGCCTGTGTTAGTTTTCCTGCAGCTGCATGCCGCAGGAGGCATCTGTGTTTCCTCAGGCCTGGCACCTCTTGGCAGTGTGGCTCTCCTCACAGCACTGCAGAGGGTGTCTTCAGGAGTACTAGGGAGAAGCAAAGCTGTATGTGTTTGTCCTGTCAGGGGTCCTGACCTCCATCTCAAGAGGTGTGAAGCAAAGAAAGAGGGTCTGGTCTGCCTCCTGTTGGTACCCTACCTGCTGCTACAGCAGAAGAGGCTATGGGAAAGGACAGAGCATGCACTGCTGGGAGTGCGGTGCTGTCTGCTGAAAGGAGAGAAAGGATAACGCTGGAGGAGTTAACAGCGTTAATTGGAAGTTGAAGACTTCTGTCTTACTTGTTTCCCCACCTCTGATGAGGCTGTCTGCTGTTTGCCATTATGGATCATTTGCTAATAGTTTTGCAACTTCAAAGAGCCATGAGGACAGTGAGAAAGCTGCTGGGTTTTGATTTGTCTAACTTTGTCTTCCAAGCTAATTCTGAAAGATGTCAGAACTCCTCTGGCCAAATGCAGGAGAGATTGTCTGAAAGCCCTTTTGAAGGAAATGGTAGAAGAAAAGTTTTAGTGGAATATGTAGAGCCAGTCCTAAGCATTTCTTGTTCTGATAAATGTGCTTTCTAAATGCTGTGGTTCTGGAAGGAGACCTGAACAGAGTAGATGGGCTAATGGCTTGAATTCTCTAAAAGCCTTTGGTTCAATCTTTCATGTGAGTTGTCACTTTGTTTTAAAAATAATTTTACGATCTCTTAGTGGCTGGTGCCAGCTTGTTGCATCAGGTGAAAGCCCGAATATATCAGGGAAAGTAAAATGCTCTTTTACCGCTAGGCATATTTGTTGCACCGAGTGGTGAGGAAGCTATTTCTTGTCCTTTTAAAGTACCTAGTGCAGTTGCAGCTTGTATCCTTTCACAAGTGAACCTTACTGGTCCAGGGGTTTGCGGCAGCAATACAAGACAGACATATACACCGCTATCTGGAAAAAATGCAGGTGTAATACTGCTTATAGAATGGCTATTAAGTGAAAATAAGATATTTAACTGTCTACGGTCATTCCTGGTAGAACCCATAAAGCATGAGGTGTACCAAAACCATCCAACTGTCCCTATATTTAGGCTTCATCTTATGAGTTTGTCACTTTTTGCCAAAACAGAACTGTGCCTTTGGTTTAGTATATACCAGCTCTTTGTAGAAACTACTGAATTGTGAAGATCTGGAAATAAATTTAGAACACCTTAGAAAATGCAGGAAGACCAAATTTTAGAAACTATTCTATACTATAACCTCAGGGTTATTAAAAACTTCCAAGGTTTTTTCCAGTTTGTTTCACCTCTCTTTAATTGATGAAGCTCTTGTATATCTGTGCTTGTTTTTAATCTCACATGGAAGAAGGCAGCTATCTGGCAGTTTTGTTTTGTTTTGTGGGTTTTTTTTAAAAGTCATGACACTGTATCTTTTGCTTGGAAAGAATGCAGTTTGGTGGGGTGGTGAACAGGACTTTTGTTCCTGGCTTCTATCACAATGTGTAACTGTGTTGGATAGCTAAAAGAGGAGTAAATGGGGGCAGAACAAATGGAATAAAGCTGAGAATGTTTATCATGAAACTTAAAAAATTTGGAGGTGGGACCTTTTATTGGGCGTTTGGGGGGTGGCTTTCTTGGGGACAATGGGATAGGACTGGGGTGGGGTGAAATCCTAATGTCTGTCATATCCAGTTTGGCAGGGTCTGTGTCATGTTCTGTTGCTCTTGCTTTGTGATAAACAGTTTCTATACAAACGTCTGAATCATCTGTAGATGACAATTCAGATTTACAGTTCTCTTGTTATCAGGACATTTACATTCCAGACTAATAACCCTGGTGACTGATTAACCCTTTCTGTGGAGACCATCTGTAGTGATGGGCTAGAACTCCTTAACTGTAACACGTTAAAGAGGATTTTGCCTGCTCTGCAGGAATCTGTTAGCACACTCCCATGTGTATGCCAGCTGCATCCAACCCTACTCCCATGCTTATATTTTTCTCTATCACTATTTGCCTTCAGACCAGGGCAGTAGCCTTGACTATTTGATGGTTTTGTCTTTGTCTGTCCTTGGTCGCTCTGGAAATATGCTCGTAAATTGTTACTTCACACAGTATCTCTCCCACTACTCACAACTTCAGCCCAGCTTTATTATTCCCACTTCTTGGATGCCTGAGGAAGCTCTTGCACCTGACTCTTGACTCACTGCTCAGTCCCAGCACAGTGGCATACTTTTTGACTTGGTTCCAGTCGTTCTCCTCCCACTGTCTCCTCTTCCCCACACGGTCACTATTTCACTCACTTGTCCCCATTCACCCTCACCTGGTCGTTGCTCAGTCTCAGCTTACCGGTTCTCTCTTGCCTAATACAACTATTTAGTTCTGCACCACCAAATACTCTCATCTGGTTGCAATTCTTGAGAAATGGTGGCTGTGGCAGCAGCTCCTCCCATCAGGTGTCTCGCCAGCATAGTGGTGTTGTGGCAGCCTCAGATGTTTTGCGCACGACAACTCTTGTTTCTCTACGTGTATTTTTCTCCTCATTATACCAGTGGAGGAAACCCCTGTTTTTTCCCTTTGTAAGAATCCCTGTGGGGCTGCTGGGAGGTTTGATACTTTTGAGCACAAATGACGTGTTGGTGTTTTGCAGACACCTTGACATCTTCTGGTGCATGGGAAAGGGACCATTGAAGTTAAGTGAGAAAAGTAGACTGGAACTATCTGCTTGTGAAGGCAAGCACAATGGGCAGAGGAGCTTCATCCTGACAAAGTAGTCATGGATGAGAAGGGTTGGGGTTTAAATACTCTGAAAAGCTGCTAAAAACATTTTAACTTTAAAAATCTCTTCTCAGCAGTTGAGAAGTCATGTACCAAAAGACAGTGTGGCAAATGGATCTCCAGTTCGGGCTACTCTTTGTAACTCAAGTTGGCTGCCACCTGCTGCTCTCTGTGTAGCTTCTGCAGGCTGTTTGCTCATGTAGCTTAGTTTGTGCTTACCTCATGTTTTTAATAAAGCTTTCTGAACAGACATGGGGATGGAGAGGAGCCTTTGAGGGAGCATAGATTTTGTAGAGGGTGATGGCTGTAGCCAAACTTGCCTAGAGAAGCATTCAGCTTCCCTGGAGTGAGTTGGTGACAGGCGTCACAGACTTAGGTTTAACTTGATTGGGTGAGGGAGAAGTGCAAAGGTAAGTTTGGGGTGGGTTGGTTGTTTTAATCTTTCATTTTTATGACTAATTGGAAAAGCACTGTGGTTTTCTTTTTTTAAAAACATGCATTTGTTGAAGTGCATTTAAGCATCGTGAAATTAAAAAAAAATCGATGTTGCTGAGTTTCATTGTGAATCTGGTATGTACCAGTAATCGAGTGATTTTTCTAGGATGTGAAGCACTTCAAGGTCTTTTGGAATGGGAGAACAATTACAACTAGCAGTATAAAAAGAGTAAATAGTATAAATCCACAACACTAAACTTTCTGGGGTAAGCAGGGTAACTATGGCTCCCTTTCAGAGCATATATGTAAATGCATGAGTGTATAAAGGTGTGGGCTAAAGTTGGAAATAGGTACATAATGCTAAATAAATACTGTGTTATTCATAAAATGATGACACGGGATTATTATATTGAAGGTTCATCTAGATCAGGTCCTGAATTATAATAGTATTGGGAGAAAAGTGTTAAATGTTGTGCATGGGAAAAGGAGGATCTCTGTTGCAGTTTAGGTGCTTTCTGAACCAGAAGTTGCATTGAGATTAAGTCTGAGAGATATTGTGAGGTTTATCCTTCAGTAGGTAGCTCAGTCCCTTTCTAAACCAATTTAAGTTCATGGTCTCCAGATATCTGGCAGGGGTGAATACCCCAATCCAATAAAGCATTATGTGTTTTAAGACAGAATTTGACAAAAAAAACCCTTTTAGTTGTGGCAATTGTAGATAAAACATCATATTTCCTTTCTTTGCAGACATGTACAGAGGAAAGAATTAAAAATATTACGGACAGTAATGTGGCAGTTTTACTGAACTGCTTGTAAAATCAGATTGTGTAGCCGCATACCAGGAGACCTCACCAACAATGAGCTTTGGCTAATGTGTTCCTCCTTTACAGGACTCGACAGGATCATCCTTATAATGTAAGATACTTGTGCTGTTTGGGGAGGATATGAGAGTTTTTGTATGGCATTTACTTACTGGTTTAGAAAGGAAGGGTGAAGGCAGCTTTTAGCAATGAGAAGCTCTGTCATCAGCCTCAGCCTGTCTTTACTGGAGAGGGAGGTAAGGAGAGAAAGAGATGTATTGTTCTCTTACATAGTTTGTGGGGGAAGGTTGGATTAAAAAATATCAGGTTATGTAGACTTTTCAAAGGGTTAGAATATTAGTACAAACTTAGCACAAGGAAATAAAATAGGACATAATTGCCACTCATACGCATAAAAAGCAGCGAGCCGAACAGCAGATTATAAGATTGTCAGCTTCAACAACAAAATAATGTTTTTACAAGAAACATATCTGAAAAAAAGTGCAGGAGGGTGATTATTTCCATCTACTTTTTAACCTTTAGATGCACGTGAGTCTCATTTTCCATATTTTTCCCTTATTCAAAGTGCAGAGCTAGCTTTTACATTAGTTTTGATATCTGGTTTGCATTACATACAATGTCAAGATTCTGTGATTGCTTTTCTCTAAGGGCTTTTTATTTTTAAAAACTTAACACTAACCACAGGAGCTGTGGAGGGAAAAAGGTGTTAAGTGGGCATCAGAACAGGGCAGTGAATTCTTTTCTTACATGGCTTTACAATTTTAGTTAAATGGTACCCATATATATTGGTGCCTTCTTAAGTCTGATGAGCTCAGAGGAGAAAGTAGGTCCAGGAAAAATATTTGTTTTGATTTCTTAAATGTTTTGTGTTTTTGTTGTTTTTTTGTTGGGGTTGGTTTTTTTTAAACAATGATTACCAAGAAAGGTGAATGCATCACTTCTGTTGATAATGAAGATGCTGAGTTGATTCATCACTTTCATTATTAGTCTAAGTGAAAAATATTGCACATAGTGCCTCAGTTCCCATTGTGAATGCCGAATATTTATAAATATTTAAGTTGGTTAACATCATCATAGCACAGTTCATTGTGTTGGGAACTAAGTGGAAGAATTGGAGAAATGATGGAAAGGAAAATTAGAACATGATTTTTACATTCTGTGATACATAGTATTGGAAGGCAATGTAACTTTTATGCCACACTTGTGTAGTGCAACTCACTTTACGAAGACAAGAATGATAGATTTAAGGGAAAAAAACCCAAAAAGATGTACTATATCATTATGAAGTACTCAACATTTTTTTTGTTATATGTGTAACTTTGCAACTACCTTGAGCATTCTCAGGTAGCATTTTCTTAATGTTTAATGAAACAGCTGCTTATGGATAATGACTTCAAAAAGTTGGTTGTGAAGTTGTAAAACTTTTTTAATTCTCTGCATGTGATCTGCATGTTCTTTTAATGCCACTCAGCTGTTACTTAATTGCCATCAATTAATTTGTAAGCATTTTGGAAAGTGGCGGTGGAAGTTTTCTATCTGTCTTGCATGCTCCAGGCACTCTGAACAGTCAGAAATAATAATGTAGACCATAACCATTTCACTTTGACACAGTCATGATCCTTGTCGTCATCACAGAGCCCAAAAAAGTAAGACTACTGGTGATATAATGTGTGGTGGTTTGTTTTCATGCTTTGAGCATGGAGAGATGATTTAAGAGACCACTGAATGCTAATTTCTGCTGCTTTGTTACCATGCATATTTTAATAGAAGAACAGCAAATGGATTTAATTTTTATGAGATTTGCAGCCAGTAGGTCGTAAAAATTCTCCATCTGCTTCTTAGCAGTACTGTACTCTGATTTTAAAAAGATGATTATGATAATGTAGCTTATGTGTTTTCCTGAACTGGAATGAGCTGGAATGAATGAATGAAATGTTCTGAAGGAGATACCCAAGTGTTAGTAATATTGTAGGGTTTAACTGCAAGAAAAGTATCTTTCAGTGTCTTTTTCTCTCTAGCATTATGACTTTTTAAAAATGCACTTCATTGCTCAGGCTCTTTAGCTGGCACAAAGTCATTGAACAGAGGTTACCACTTCATTTTGCATCTTTTCATACAGGTCTCAGCGTAACACTCAACTTTTCTGAGGCTTCTTTAGGTGTTGCAGCAATAGATCACCACAGTGACTGGATTGGAAACCTGTGGCTGGTGACCCACCTGTGGTCCCTTCCAATTCCTTTCTTTGCAGACATTAAAGTATTAAGAAGTTGTACAATATTACCAGACTTCTGTAAAGTTTGGTTTAAAAGTTATTGGACATTTTTTTCTGGGGGAAAATCCATTAAGTCAAATGATGTTCCCTTGGCAAGTTCTGGAGTTGCAAATCACTTTGCTGTGGAGAATTAGATCAGGGAAGAAGTATTTGCTTTTTACTACTTCTTTGCTTTGTGCATCTCATATGGGCCACTGCCCCAGATAAGATGCTGAGTTCAACAAGTCTCTGGCCTGACTTGTTCTTGCTGTTCTCACTTTGTTTCTTTGATCTCTACTATTTTTTAATTGCTGCTTTATTGTGCATTTAAGTCCTCAGCTTCCAGAGTCTAGTTAGTGTGTTATCTTCTATGGCAGTTTGCCAGTATTTATGGGATTAAAGCAAAAGGAAGTTCTGGTTTACTCCTTACATCTAAAATGCAAAGTGAATCTGGTCGGTTACTTCTATTTAGTGAAACTGAAACTTCCTATCTGGGGCCTCAGTCTCTCTGGCAGGCTTTAGTCCCAGTATATTGAGATTCTAAAAAGAATAATCCTTTAATTTTTGTTAGCTAAAACTGGACTAATTGCACACACAGTAATGTAAACAAACAATGCTGGAAAAAGTTAAAAAGGAATTCCTTTGTTTGGTTTTATGAGCTTGACTATGTAGTGTTGTAAAGAGGAAATTATGCCGTGGAAAATCAATACTTGCTAAAACTCTTAAAAACCTCACAGAGGACAAAGTAAGGCAAACTAGTGCATAATGAAAGGGAAGCTTTCTTTCATTAACACTTTCAGAAAACTGAAGTGAAGAAAGTGATAAATACGGATATAAAGGAATTAACAAAAAGGGAGAATGAAATTAAGACTGAAGCAACTGACTTGAAATTTTATTTAAATAAGATGTGAGTACAAATCTGTTTTAACATTGTGAAACTCCGTTGAATCGAGAAGCCTGATGGGTTGTACGACATTGTTACTGTGGTTAAAATGTGGTCAGTACTACAAGTGTGTTTGTTTTTAGAAAAATACGTCAACCTGCACTAGCTTTTGAAAAAGAAAACACACACACACGAACCCAACCCTAAACTGCAATTTGTGAAAATAAAAACAAATATCTAGAAATATGTTCAGTTATGTATCTGGCAATGAGCCTCCTTCACTGCAAACAGTAAGAACTTATATTTAATAAATCAGAAAGTCTTGAGTTTTGTATGCATTGTCACATAGGAGCAATTTGTCTGCTTCTGTCCGCATTTGTTGTAACCACGACCACATAAATCCTGTTGTGTTGCCCCATAGGTAACTAGATGTTTTTTCCTTTCACCTATTTTCTATGCTTTGTAGCTAGTGATAAGTAAATTCCAGACCAAAGTGCTCTGAGGACTGACAAATCAGGTGTTCTAAATTAGCAGTAGGCTTAAAACATGTTGACTTCTAATATTCCAGAAGCCGAACTGGAAGGCTAACCTAATCTGGCATTATCCTGTTTTTACTCACCTGTGGACATGATTGTATCTCTTGTGCTATTGCACTTTGTGCTCCTCTGGAGTCTTGTTTTTATGTTGCTTCTGCACTTACAACTCACTCTTGTTATGGATCTGTCCTAGATTCTTTTCTCTGACTCTCCAAACGGATATTTTAACTATGTCTAAAAATGGGGGAGGAGAAAGTAGGCAAACATGTTAGATTGTCAGGTTCTGCAACATTACTGACATGTCCAGTAAGTGCTATTTGCTTTATTAGCAAATGACCCAGCTCTCAAATGAATAAATTGACATGTTAACGGGGCTACAAGATACTGCTCCTCTGAAGTATCTGAGTGTTGTCTACACTTGTTTTTAAGGAGGGTGACCCCTCTGGTATCATACTTGTTCTTTTAAATTAGGAAATGGTGGTGTATTTCAGAAAACAAAAGTATTCCTTTTGCCTAGATTTTTTTCCTACCTGACAGGTACGTAACAAGCTGTAGTTGCATGCAGTTGTGGTTGCTATCATATGTGTATAGATGGAGATGGTTAGAGATTCATTCATGGCTCAGGGTTCATCTGTGCTTTGGAAAAGGGGCTTTGCCCTTACAATTACTGGCGGATAGGTGGTGTTTTCTTTTGTATGTTAAATAAAAACATAATGTGCTGCAATTGAAAGGTTTAATTCAAACAGCATGTACTAAAGTAAGGGAATGTGTTACTCTGGTTTTGGTCCTGATGCAGCTGATTGCATCCAATCACTTGAGATTCTCTGAACCACAAATTCAAATATTCCAAGACTTAAGCTGAAATAGGTACTGTTCCAGAGAGATGAGGTAGCTTAGGAGAAGGGCAGTGGAACTTTTGTGTTCAGCTACAAAATCAGCACTCATTGCTTTATCTTTTAATTACAAGAGGTCCCAATTATTTTTTTTTAACATCCCATTCACAATCTTGAAGAGTATAAGAAGAAATGATCTTACTGAATGCGTACTCTAACAACGCAATAAAAAAATTAGTCTCACCCTGTTTCAGCTAATAGCCCTGTGCATTTGCTTAGAGGCTGTAAGCCACGCTGCGTGTTAGGAAGACGAGTAGCCTGCGTGATTGCGGTAAGTGTGTCACATCCTGCCCTCAACTTTGGCCTCCTTGGAGGCTCCAGCAGTCTCCCTGTGGTTTGCCCACCAGCCAGCTGGGAGTGGCTCGAGAAAACCTCTCCAACCTGTGGATCTGGTTCTCGAGCAAACTTTCAGACTTAACAGTACAGTACCTTGGTGCTCCTTGCCAAGCCCAATTAGAAGAGAGGTGAGGGTACTGGGGCAGGCTTTCAAAGTTTGGTGGAGAACTCATCTAATTTTGTGACAAATTTAATTGTGTGTATTTAAACCATGTTGTATGGGGATCCCTGTGGTGTTTTGGGTTTTTTTTTCTTCTCCTTGACAACCCAGTAAACTTCTTTGTAAGCATGAGACTACCAAAGAGCTTCCCTTCTCTATGAAAACCTCTGCTGCAGGAGTAGTGTTTCTCCCTGTGCTTAAAGGGGAATGGGCAGGTAACCGCATTGACGTGATGCGAACAGTTTGAATGCCAGCACATCTTTGTTAAATAAGAATGAACAGCTCCTTCCATAGGGATTTTTTAAAGATAACCTACCAAGTCAAGGCATGTCATTGGAAATGTATGTGTCTTGATATGAATTCCCTGTCGTCTGTGTCATCAGCAATCTGTGTGTTTCTTATTTGAATGCCTTTCCTTCCTATAACTTAACTCTTGAATTCAGTTTATCTCTGCTGCGTCTTTAGGTGCCCTCTTTGATCTGGAGCCTGACCATCATAGAAAGATGAGATTAGAAATTATCATCTCCTCTGTTGTTTCTCTTGCTCTGTGAAAATTTTCACATATGCTTGGTTCTGTCACAAGATTGTTAATCGCATATAGAGAGCTTTTAAATTGTTCATTCTTCAGGTAGTGCCATTCTCTTTGTGCTGATCAACATTGGCAGGGTTTTTTCCATATATGAATGCCCTTGATGTGTCTCACAGAGTGGCAAAAGAAAATGGTGTAAAAATTGTATTTTTGCTGTCTCTCTAGATTTTTTACTTTAGGATGCAGTTACTCAGGAAATCGCATTTTGAGCATAAAAAAATATATATATCCACAAAACATCAAACATATGACTTCTTTCTCATTTTTTTCATCCTTTGGGCATTAAAGCATACTTTTTTTCCCACACTGTTATAATATTGGAACTAATTCTATTTTAATTTGAAAGGCATAAACAGGGTTCTGGTTGAAAGAAAAGGACTTCTGAAAGGACTTTATGTGATACTAAACAGGGGCTATTAAAAGGACCTAATTGCTTCCTGTATAAGTTTTACTGTCTCTTTGGTTAGCAGATAGTTTATTTCTATCATCGTAATAGCAGCTTGCAGTGTGTAATAGTCCAGATGAAAAATAATCAGTGCAACTTTCACATATAGCAGAGGCTCCTGATGTTGGAAAGACTGGCCAGAGACATGGACAATGTCCATCACGCCAGCATTGCATGAGATAGAGAATCTGTAACTAGACAAAAAAGCTCTTGTTTCAGCTGATAGATGAAGGGTGGTGGAGTGCTGGATCAGCTGTGAACTGATGTAGCTTTTCAGGTTTGCACTGAAATGGTGGAAGGAGCCTCAGTGGGCTGCCCAGGTAGGGAGCATGTTTGCCTTGCTGTCTCCTGTGTGTCTCTCTGACAGCTTAGACTTTGTATGTGCAGAAGGTAATGAGGATGAACCTGAATCCATCTTCTTGTCTTCGTGGCTGATGGTCTGGCTGGAAGGTGTTGCTGGAGGTTTGTGCTATCAGGATACTGGTGCGGTTGCAGGTTGCAGGTATGGACCTCAAATAGGTGACTGGGGAAAGCCCTCTCAGCAGCTGTGAGCTGGTTTTGGTTCTGCACCTACAGATGTCAGACGTCTTGGTCAGTCACTGAAGAGAAGGATGGGACATCGAGAGGAGAGGTTACAGACTGGAGGAGGAGAAGGGACTTGAGGCTAGGCTTTGGAGAGAAAGAGCGGGAGTCCCAGAGGGAGGAAATGCGGAAAAGGGGGATAATAGCCATATGGTATATGAAGGAAGTGCATCAAGTTCATAGTTCACTAAGGTTATTTTGCCTGTCCTCCTACTTGTTTGCTTTTTGTCTCATGACAAAGTATTAGCATAGCCCGTTTGTGAATGACATAACTGTATAACCGATCATCCCCTACAGAAGCATTGCACGAGGTGCCCGCTGTGTCGCCTCGGGAGGGCTGGGTGAGGAAGTGAGTCAGGGGCAGCCCTGGCACAGTGCTCGGTGTCTGCACTCCTTGCCTGGCTGAGCGCTGGACTGGAATTTTCCAGGTAGGGCACTGGAAGAGGTGAGAGAGAGAGTGCGTGGGATGGGGTTTGGACAGGGAAGGGATCGTCCTGGGGAGAGCTGCCACCGTGCCAAGCTTTTGGTGCACCAGGGATACCAAGCGACTGGGGGAAAAATGCAGCAGAGACATTTAAGTGTTTAATGCAGCCTTTGTGTTTTATTACCTTTTCATTACCATTTTCCTGTATTAATTTGAAACATACACTGACTTTTTTTTCTCTCTTTCTCCAGCGTGGATTTCAACACATTTTTGTGCGGGTGCCAAGAACACTGCGTTCTGTTAAGTCACGGGGTGACGTAGGGCGCTGGCCGCCCGCCAACCTGGGTCAAGTTCATTCAAATAAGTTTCGGTGGCGGCTCTTGCTGCCTGAGCCCTGTCAGTCCTGCCTTTGCATGGTAGGTGGCTCTGTTGCGTTAGTTTTCCCAAAGAGCTTGGGCTTTCAGGGCTTTAAATTTTACTGGCTTTTGAACCTTCTGTAATGTTTGCAGAGGGATTTAAAAAAAAAAAAAAAAAAAAGCCCAACCTCACATGAATCTGTGAGGAGAGAAAAGGAGATGGCCATGGGTTTACTCAGCAGAACAAGGTCCACAAGTTGTAGCATGTGTTTGTGTTTTTCTTTCTCTACCCACTGATATTTATTTTTTCTTGTTTGACTCCTGTCCTCATGATGGCTTTTAATCACAGGGAATACTTTCTGTCTTTAAAGCAGGAGCTACTCCTGAGGTTCTAGTGACAAAATCCCACTTGTGACAGAAGTAGATGAAATAGCACATGGTGCGTGTAAGCAGCGATGGCTGTGCTAAGTTAATCACTTCCCTTTCCTACAGGATTTTGTGTTTTGCTCTCTTAGCCCTGGAGCTTTGGACTGCTCTTAAAATGCATTAAGTAAAGAAATCTCTTCTTCAGGGTGAGCTTTCCATGTGCTAGATTGTCCCATGTCATGGTGTTGAAAAGTCAGACCGGTTTTCTTAGTCTTTTTATTCCAGCTTCCCTTTCAGGGGACTGCGTTGTTGCTACTTTGCATAGTAGCATACTTTTCCTTCCTGTAACCCTACCACAAGTCACACTAGATCCCCTCCCCTACCCTTCATTTCCAGTAACTGCTCTGTGAGCAATAATTTTGGAACTACTGGCAAAATAAGAGTCTTTGACAAGCTCATAAAATCCTTACAACAGGATAACAGTTATAATACCAGAGACATCACTGAGTGGTCTCTAAGACAACTGTTGATATTTTAGTATTTGATGAGAAACCCATTCTTCCTGTTTGCTTCCAGGATATAATTTTTAATGAAGAATGAGATCTCTGGGAAAACTTGGTGTTTCTAGAGAAAGGTGATTTAAAGAGAATGGAGAAGTGAATTTACAGGTCATGATTTAGATCTGTTTTAACTGTCTCTTATTTGAACAATTAGCCATTTTATTTTAGTTTTCTTTTTCGTTGTGCACCAAGTTTCTAGGTCTTGGCTTACTTGGATGTTTGGTTTTTAGGGGAGAGAAACGTAGTAGTGTCAGGTTCCCATGATTCAACACCCACTCCTGAGTTACCTGTTGGTGCTTGCTGGCTTATCTTCTCTGTGTGGGAGAGTGGAGGATGATCAGATTTGTGTTCATCACTAGGTGTCACTCATTTGCAATTACTTAAAGTATGTTTCAGGGCAAAATTAAAAGAAACAAAAAAACTCTCGCTTCCTACCTCACCCAAATTGCATGTGTGTGGGGGAAGGAAATGGTGTGAAAGCTGGAAAAGAATTTTTTCTCGTCCTTCTTTCCCATAAAACTACTGTATGTGCTGTTTTGTAATTTTATTGCTTTATAGCGTATCTTGATCTAGGTTTTTGTTATTCTTGTATAGTTCTGTTGATGCAAGATAAAATTTTCTTGTATATTTTCAATCATGTTTTTTTCCCTCTACTATCAAGTGTGGAAAAACTTAAAGAGTAGTAGGTAGCATTGTAAAAGATATGGAAATCCAGCTTAAGGGAGGTGCAGCAATGGAATTGTGGATGACTTGAGAGAATACTTGGAAAAAAACAGGAATTACAGGACTCATAAAATTGCTCTTGGGATTTGACCACTGAGCTATGTCGGGCAAAGGATGGTGATTAAAAACTATGCACGTAGAAGGATGATTTATACTTCTGTTATCTAATAAATTATGTGGAATGTGGTGCCTTGGCTGGGTCCCGGTCAGCCTTCTGCCTCGTCAAGCGATTAGTATGGGGAATGTGCGTTCAGTTGTTGAACTGCAGAGTATTTACGAATTCTAACACCAATGCTGAAAACGTAAAGGGGAAGGGAGGAAGGTTAAGCAGTAAAAGTCAGTAGATTTGATCAGAGCTGTTGAATGCACACCAAATGCTCTAAATATTTTATTCCTGAAGGAGAGTTTCCACAGAGTGTACAAGTGTCTGTGAGGATAACTGGAAACTTTATTGGCAAGGATGACAATTTTCTCCGCCTGTATTTCCTACCGTTCCCCTTTCTTTTTCCTTGAAATGTGATGTGTCATTTATTCACCCTGGTTCTGTAGCTTGGTTTGGGGGCTGGGACCCCTGTGGATTAAGGTGTTGCATAGACCCTCTCCCCAGATTCAAGTGAACTGGGTCTGTGTTGTGTCTGAGGTGATCTCCTCAGGAAACTAAACCTCTTGGAGGGTCTCCAGGCAGCGCTTGCTGGGGAAGGTTCTCTAAATGGCTCTGGTGGTGTTAAACATGGACTTTTAATCAGTAGAAAAAAAAATGGTAAAAGACTAAAGCTTGTTTACTGCGCATTTTCTTTTTCACCCTCTCTGCCATGTAACTGGAAGTGTTAGTTTCTGCCATATGCAGAAAGTATCTTACCTCGTCTTTACTTCTACGTCACTGGTAGTGGCTATTTGAGATTAACTGCATTTCTGTGAAAGGTGACTTAAGCCAAGGAAACCTCTCCAAGACAGAAATCATTATTCTTGTGGACCTGAAGTGATGATTTGCAGAAGGTAACAGTAACGGAGCAAATCTGTTGCAGGGTTGAAAATGCATTGAGAAGAGAATGAAAATATTTCTGTTTTGCTTATGCTGAGTAAGATTCTTCGAGCCAGTCTACTCCTCTGTGTAACATATATGCAGCTATCCACAGAAGTTATGCAGTAACCATATAAACAAGTAAATCTCTTAAGCTCTGTGTCAGACCCCATGTTTGCAGTGTCTTTGCTCATATTTAGGCCCTAAAACCGGCATGAAATTCTAATGACAGTTGAAAAGAAAACACACAGCCTCCACTGATACCTGCACAGATATGACAGAACTCTTAATCATAAGATTTAGTTTCCCTTTGCGAAGATTATAGGTTAAAGATTCATCTCCTTGTCCTATCTTGGATTACTAAGTGTTTGTGGCTGTGTCACTGTATTTATCTAGTCCACATGTTCTATTTGAATTTAACTGAGAATGTGTTTGGATGAATGAAGTAGCATAATTTCCTTCCCTTCCCCTGAAGGAGAGGTGGGTTTCTTTTAAAGTATGGCAGCTATTATGACTAACTATATAATTACACCTTTAATCAGAGTGAAATATTTTAGATACACAGTAGCCCCATTTGGCCCCTCAGTGTTGAATTGAGAAGCCTCTAAAGATGCATAGTATGGCCTGTAATCATCATCGTCACCTTTAATCACTCAGCATACTAAAGCCACTGTGCAGGACTGTGCATGGCTGTGTGATTTACTTTTGGGGATGGTGGTGAGGGCAGGGAAGAGGGGGAGATGTTAGTGTAAATCTTTTTTCTGCCTCTAAATCTACAAGGGCTCTGTTGTGTTTCTCACTGCCTCTGATCATCCTTTTGCCAACATTCAATAACTTTATGTCGTGGTGTCTTGTGTTTGGAAGTAGGTGTGGCTCTGGAGATGTGGGGAGAAGCTTTTAGTACGTCCAGGCTACTGAAGCTTTTGAGAGGTTGATGGGTGTGGAAAGCAACTTGTTCAATGCAGGGTTCAGAGGCCTGATCTCCAGAAAGCCTCTCTTCCGCTAAACAATGAGCTGGGTGTCTTCACAGCTCCTCAAAAACTCAGCTCATCTACTGGCTGTCCCATTTTATGCAAGCTAAATGGCGGATCTCTGATTTTTGGCGTATTGGGATTTATTTTCAAAATAAGGAAAATGTACTGCTACAGTTAACATAGCAGTGTTGTAATTTACACATTCCACCATTTTAATAAAGCCTAATAAGTTCTGTTTCTTGCAGACCTTAATTACGCCAGCAGCTATTTGTTAAACAAATCTTTTGCTCTAGTTGAAATAGTTACTTCCAATATTTGCTTTTGCTCTGTTTCATGTCTTGTCCGATATGTTTATTTTACATCTTCTTTTTTTTTGTGCAAAAAGGATAAATAGAGGAGGAAATGAAGGGGCAGATGTAACAATAGTGAAGAAGCGATGACACCAGAATGACAGCTCTCAAATAGAGCCAGATGCATGGATTTCACAAGGTGGCACATTCATTTTTGTTGTCACTTCTGAAACAAACGTAGGTTAGTTTTGGGCTAAAAGGTCAAATGTTGGGAGAAGAACTGAAAATGGCCAAAAATACTATTTGAGTGGGTTAGAAAAAGCTTGAGGTTGTGCTGTAGCAACTGATCTCCCACGGAAAGGCCCAGAGTTCAGCAATGAGCAGATCTGTGGTTCCAATACACATGTGCCTATCAGAGTTTTCCTGCTTGGTCTATTTTACTCCATCAGGAGTGAAAAATTCTGAGCATCGTGCTTGAAAAACTATCTTGACAAGGCTGGAGTTTGTTGCCTGTTACTGCATGTTTTCTCACAGCTTATTGGGTATATAAACATTACATAGGGATGTTGGTACGGCACTAAGATAAGGGCAGTAAATTGAAACAAACGTAATAAATGGGAAAGCCTTTGTAAAAATGTGCAGACAACTGCATTCAGCACAACTGCTGATGGCTTGGCCTTGAGCTCAGCTGGTGGAGCTGCTGTTGCCTGGCTGCCAATGTAATGTGTGTGATGTAATCCTGCCAAGCCCACACTGTCGTGGCATTACAGGAAAAGCTGTGTCTGTGAACTGGGCACGTTCCCAGTTGCATTCAGGTACAGTAGCAAGGTAATTGGAAAGGTTTTACCAATACTGTGTGTGTACAGCTACAGCTTGAAGTGGGTGTTTTGGGGCATGAAAGGCAAAATAATTCTCTTTTGCTGGCCAGATACTAGAGAACATAGTCTCTAGTCAGTACCTTTTTTATCTAACTCATGTATTAAATGACCCTACAATCATGCACCTCTTTCCCAGCTGCAGAGGAACATTTTCTGCTAAGATATAAGAATTCCTATATAGGATAGACTGAAGATCTGTCTCGCCCATTGCCCTTCCTACACTTATGACCAGACACCCACAATTTGGGTACTGGATGTAAATGCTGGTCAAGCTGAATGGATTAATTGGCCAAAAATCGTAATACCAGTTGCCTTGCTGCTGGTCGAGCGTGCATTAAAATAATCCCTGATCTTCAGAGGTCACTAAAATGTTTAAGCTTTAGGAAGCTGTGAGTGATAGGGAAAACTTCAACAAAATATAGCAAGAGTTCTGGTTTCAAATACACTTGTGACATTTGTGTTCCATAACTGAGAACATGCATCTTTGCATTGGACAGCCAGTTTCAGGGTGTTGACATCTCGCCTGTCTAATTGGTAGATAGGTCCGAATGTAACAACTGCTAGGATATCTCTTACATCCTTTCAGAAACATGTACAACTTGATGGGAGATTTTGTTGGTTGGTTGTTTTTTTTGTGGTAGTGTTGGGTTGGTTTTTTAAATTTTTAATTGGAGACATACTCTTAAGGTATTTACATAGTCCTAAACTGAGCTTGTTTATATACCTGAATGCAGTTTCTTCATGCAATCTTCACAAACTCTTTCTGCTTTCTGAAGTTTTTGGAACAGTTAGTTAATTCTAACTCTCCATCTTCCTCTTTGACTGAAATTTGCAATTTCCTTTCGAGAAACAACTTCCTATTGAGTAGTAACTTATCTGACCGCTTTGAAGTATTCATATTTTTTTTTAAGTCCTGAATGCATTGCAAAATCCAGTGTGGTTTTCACAGCTTGAATTTCTTCACTGCCTGGAGGAAGTATAGATGTGGATAGAAACTCAAACTAACAAATGAAAATCCAATTAGATTGTGCTTGTTCATGCAGTGTCATTGTAAAATTCCAAACTGCAGTAATTGAAATCTGGTTAGACAGCTAAAGAGGTCTGAAAAGTTGCATATTTGTTGTGATCAGCATTGACTTTGGGAGATGTGCCTTCTGGGAGTCGTGTGGATTTCCAAAAAATGCTGCAGCATATTTGGAGGCAGATACAGAAGTGGGCTGATTTCTGTGGTACAGCTTATTGTCATGCCAGAACTACAAGAATCTAAGTCCTGGCCTGGAAAATAGCCATTAAACTTCGATTTAGGTGCCTCTGTTCTGTATACAATGTACAGAAGAGCTTAAGTGCTAAATACCAGGATTCCCAGCTACTGCCTTTCTGACCAAGGAACACTTAAGCTCCCTGGTGTTCCTGCATTTTATCTAATGCCTGTCTGATGTGGAGCAGGGACTGGAGCTCTTAAAGAGCCTTTGAATCTTGTAATTTTTTTTGCAGTGGCCTTGGAGGGAGAGAGAGAAGTGACCTTCTTATTGCTTTGTTTGGTGAGTTGAGAGCTTTCCTGAGAGGGAGTGATTTAATCTCTCTTAGGCTAAAGATTGTCTTGATAGAATTTGGATTCCTTGCTGCTTAGGCTGAAGCACCTGGAGTTACAGAAGAGTTACGTGTTTACTGTTGTGGATGTGCTTTTCAATGCAAGCAATGCACATAGCATGCCATGAGGGGAAATCTCTGCAGAGCATAAGCCCACACCTACTAAATTAAGCCCCTAAGCAGGCTTAGGTACAGAAGTACCAACTTTGTACTGACATGCTAAAATGTGACATGAACCATGAGCCTGCAGAGTTGCATTGCATCTGGGTACATCCAGAAGCAGGGTTTTAAGAAACTCATGAAATACTGGGTACTGAGAAAGCTGGGTTCATTAGGAGACTTTGGGGACAGGACTGGAAGATCTTGTGACTGACCTCTTGGACTTTGATGTCTAAATGCTGTCAAAGTGCCTCTCAGAGTCTGAGTCTTAGCTTCTATAGCTGAAGATAATCTTACGTATTTACATCCATAGATCACTTCTAGCCATTTTTTCTTTTGGGGTCTCCCTAAAGTTATCAAAGTGATCAATAGTCTTCAATTTTGAAGAGTTAAACAATTAAGTGAGGACTTTCAAAAGTTTTTAATTTGAATCTCTGCTTATGCTAAATTCCAGTGTAGATGCTCTGCAGTTCAGCTTCCCTCATCCCTGGATGCTCACCCTTACTGCAGCTCAGTGCTTTTACGTGGGAGATGGTGTCTGGCATCTGTGCAAAACAAGCTTGAGGGCTAACTTGCCAGATACAGTTAAGAGCCACTTGTGAAAATTCTGTCTTAAACAACGTCTCTCCAAACCGCAGGAGCCAATGTTAGATCCAGGCTTAAATGTCAGGCCTTTTGACTCAGTCCTGTGCTCACACCGCTAGATCATATTTTACTGTGAAGGTTCACATGTTCAGGCAGTAGTTCATAAACATCATGTGCTTTTTAAAGTAAATCCTGGGGTTCCTGTGACAGCTATGGTTTCCTCTTCTGTGTCTGAAACAGGGAATTCCCCAGATTTCTCCCAAGAGCATTTTTTTGGTAAGTTCTGGGTTGTGCTCTCTCCCTCAAAACTTCTGATTCAATTTTACTTCATCAGTCATGAGCAAACTCTTTTGGAGGCGGTTGCCATCTACAGCAGATACCATTCCTCTGCTTCCACTAAAGGGGTTTCATATATTGGCTGTCAAACTACTTTAGACCTCCTCTGTACTGCGTTCTGCCAGGATTGTGTCCTTGGAGAGGCTGCATTTGTGCACCCAGTCTTCACAGTCTTGGCCATGATATGTGGTAATATTACTATATCTAGAAAACCCATACACGTAAATCCAGTGGTGGTGTTTTCATAAAAAAGCTGATTCCTATGCTTTCTGGATCTTCTCCCCACGCTGTGCTTTTTAAACAGTTGTCAAATGAAATAGAGAGGCTTTTCTGACCTCTTTTTTCCTGGACTTTCATACTTTCTGTTTAGGACATGAATATGAATAAGGCATTGGTTTAGCATTGTCAAAGTCCTAGTTTATCAGTATGGCACCACTTGAAGCTATAGAACTTCTTGGGATATTGGCCTTAGGTTTTTAACTTAAGAACGTTGAGTGTAGGAAAACATCACTGCTTTTGCTCCCTGTTTTTGTGGTGTGTGTTTCTGTAATCCTTCTGTAATCCTGCCTTCATGACAGTTAGCTGCCGTGAAAGTACTGCAGATATTTTTCTGTATTTGAAACTGATTTCTAGAGTACGTATGTGTGTGTGTTGTGGGTTGTGAAGTGATGTGGAGTTCAGTTTTTGGGGGAAGGAGGAGTGGATGTGTAGCTGCATGCATCTGCTTTCTATGTATACTGTTCTTCCTTTTTTGTTTAGTAAAATTTATGTTAAATTATTACAGCCTTGCATAGAAGCAGTTAATGAAGATAACTGAAGCTGCTATTTTGCAGAAAGCAGAGTGAATTCAGGAACCCCTTTACAGCCCGAGTCCTCGTAGTTTAGGCAGAACAAGTGAACGGGTTAACATCAGATGTAGAAAAATACACAAAGACAAAACTAAAGCTGGGTACAAAAGCATGTGATGTTTCCTAAACGGAGAATGACAGGTTTGTTTATATTTAAACAAACAAATGTAAATGCTTTTATATGCTTTTTGTCACAGCAGTTTGAGAGAGAGTGGGTGACTTATTAAATTGAATTTTCAATTTCTTGAGTGCTTTTTCCATAAGAAGTGGTTGTCTCATCAGGTAGTCTAAAGGTATTTACACACTTTTGCTATTTTGCATAGGGTAGGCTTTGCATTCCTTCTGTAAGTGCATTCCAGGAATCACAGTAGTGGCTGTAGTGGTGCAATTTTCCAGGACTTTTGTTAATAGTAAAATGGAAAAGGAAAAAAAGAATCAGTTGTTTGATGGAGCTCTCACAAATTGACACAAATGGTCAATTTCTGATCTCGAAACTCAGCTCCTTCTCCCTCCTGAGTGATCAGTACATAACGGAATCTGTTTGCTTTTGGCAATTTGGGGGGAAAATGCATTTAAAACGTCTTAAGATTTCCAAGTGTAAATTTGGCTGTAGTAGATGTCAATAAACATGTCAAAAGGATTTTTATCCTGAAGTCTTGGTATGTGTTATATTAATGCTCTGAACTGCAGTAGCTCCAGTGGAAATCTTAAGTCAGCGTTTTGGAAACCAAGGGTTTAAATGATGCACTTGAGTGTATTTTTACATTATTTTGACAGAGGAGTTTAAAACTGAGAAACCATCTTTTCTAAAAGAATAATCAAATTCTTCTCAGAATCCTAAAGTTATATTCTGCTTTATACCCAGACTAAATCATCTTGCACCACTATGACACATCTGTGTTTTGTTTTATTCTGGATTTTCTTACCTAACTGAATTTTTTTGCTTTATTGTAATAACATTTATAGTTAGTATGCAGTTTACTAAAGGAACTTACCTTTCTGCCGTTGTCTAAAAACTTGGTTTAACTTTGTTTCTCCCTATTTGAGATGGGTTACAATGCATTGTCAGATCTGTGTAGTTACTGTCCTACGCACTGAACAAAAAATACTTTGCGAGTTGGAGTTTAAATCATTAAAATAGCAATATAGATAAACAGACTGGGCTTTTGGCAAGTAGAAGGCAAGATCTTGCTCCACTGCAGTCTTGCCCTATATTGTACCCTGAAAAACAACCCTTGAAGCATGTGAAATTCTTTGGATTTTGAAAGACTGGTTTTTATTAAAAAAAAAAGAAAACAACAACAAAAAACCAACCCAAAACAACAACCAATCACACACAACCAACTCTGCAATGTCTTGCCCATCTTTCTGACCAAAATGAAATTAGTGTTACTGTGAGCTGGGGAATGCAGATCATCAAGACGGCAGTTTAGGTCACTGTATGCACAAGTATCTCTTTGGTGATTTGGAGCGGGGAATAGAAAATGTTGCAGTGTTTTAGGTCTTTCTAATAGACTCTGGGGACTGTGTAGCTACTGAAGTAGTATGACTGCATTCTATGTTGCTGTCTAGCCACAATTAAAACAGTTACCAATAAGAGGGCACAAAATGGATACAGTGTATACCAACATTTGCACTTGCGCATTTAGGCAGTGAAGCCACCTGTATCAGACACTTCCTAAAAGTGGTGCAGCTGGACGCTCAGAACTGCCTGAGCACTCTTTAAAGCTGCTGTTACTCTCCTTCTTTCTCAACTCAGCTTTTTCCTTTCCTTGCACCCCAGCTTCTCAGTGCTGAGCACAGCTCTTGGAGCAAGACCTCCAGCTGCTGCTGTTTGAGAGCTGGCTGCTGTTTAATAAAAAAATAGTCATCTTTCATTTACTTTTAGAAAAAACTTTAGACTGGGGTTTGTGGCCCCAAACATTTCAGAAAATTGCAACTTGCAGAGTAGTTTTAGTTGCTTCATACATAACATGTAAGTTTTTGATCAGAATGCTAATAGGTTACTTACAAGTTCAAGAAAAAAAGATTTGCAGCACTTTTAAAACATCTTGCTAGCTGCAAAGGACAAATATCACATGACAATTTTTACTCTGGGAAGCAGAAAATAAGCAGAGAATGTTTACTAATATCTTGAAGGACACATTTTATTTTTAAATGCTTTTCCAAGAACCTGAATTAACGTCTATTATTTTAGCATTATCTTGTCAGCTTTGAGCTTCTCATAAATTTAAAAGAAAAGTAGGGGGGACACCGCCCTCTGAATCTTGCAGAGGTTGCATTTTGCATGTGTAAATACACATTGACATGTGCTAATAGAAAAGAAAATGATGGTTTATATTATTTTCTTGCCCCTTACCTGAAGTAAAGCAAGCATTGATTTAAGAATGGAAGAGAAATTGAACCATCACAATTTCTTGATCTGGTTTGAGACAATGGAGGTGTGAAGCCAAAAGCTATTGGTGGCTGCTGTGGAAACCAGTCAGCTATTGCTTTTGAAAGTGTGTTCAGATGTGCAGGCATGCACTGAGGCACTCTTCTTCTCTATACCTGTAATTGAGAGGCATTGTCTTAATTCTTTTTAATCTGCCTACTTTATGCAAGCTTTATAATTCTTCTAAGGAAATGCTTAGTATAAATTACTGATGTTTGTATTTCAGGGCTCTCTTCTCTGCCAGTTCTGTATGCTGGTTGCTGACCAGTTGTCAGACTTGCAGTCCAGGTCAAGGATGGTATTTGCTGCCTTACTGGGGCATCTCAAGTGTGTGTCCTGGTATGTTTACGTGCTATGCTTATTTAATCATTGATTGTCTCCGTGTGCCCTGTAATGTGTGTTATATCCATATTATGGCAATCATGTCACTGTGTATAATGTAACACATTTATTACAGCACACACATGTTTTTATGCTAATCTAGAGCTCAAAGGAGTTTTAATTGGTCTTCACTTTGAAATCTTTTCATGTACTGTGAACAGTCAGCGCAACTAAATGTGTCAAACTTAAGACACTTGCAGCAGTTAGCGCGTCTGAATCGTTCTATAAAATGTGTATTTATAATGACATTACAATTTTCAATTACAATTCCTTACCCCATTGACGGTTACTTTATTTGCTTTCTGCTCCTCCAAAAGTTAGGCACATGATCTAAAAGAAAAATCTGCTAACTTAGTGTTGGGCTTCTTTTTCTTTGTTCTTTTTCCAGACAGAATTAATTTTACAGAGTACACTTAAGGTATTTTTTAAACTAGTTTTCTTGTTTGGTGTTCTTACTTGGATAAGCAATTAAATGGCTCTTCTGTTTCTTCAGCCTGCATATAGGCGCTCTCATCATGGTTAAAAATCAGCTTAGGTGAAGGTGGTGCTTTTGTATGTACATACATACTGTCATCGCTAACACAGGATTTCAGATGTGGTAAGATATTTCCTGCTCTGAAATGTGTGCTGTTTAAAATAGCTTTGACAGTGCAAAACCATGAGACAGTGTTGTAGGAAAGGTAAGCTGTGGAAGAAGGACTTCTGGAGAGGAGGGAAAGGGTCGGAAGAAATTAGAAATGAAAAGGAGGGAAGAAATGAAAAGACTATTTTAGGCTTTGGGGGCAGTACCTCAGGCGCTGTGAAGCAATAAACGGGGCAAAGGGGAGAACAGTCAAGTGAGAAGAATGTGGAGTGAGTGGGAGTAGAAGAAAATGAATGTAATGCGCTGCGCTGCCCGATGTCTCCTTAAGCTGCCAGTGCTGGAGCTGCGAATGCCGGCACTGCTGGAGCTGAAAGCGCAGAGTCTGAATTTCAAGACGTGTCTGTGTACCTCTGTGGAAATTATGAACAAAATTATTTCCACCAAATGCTGAGCATTATTGCAGTAATTATGCCTGCATTGTATTTGTGTGCTGTACAACAGTGTGCCAGTTGTTTCCTCTCTCTCACTTTCTTTTTTTTTCCGTTTTTGATAAGTGCTTTTTTAAAGAGGTTTCACAGGCAGACCAGCCAAAGATGAGAAGTCGGTGTACATAATTTGTAATTCACTGAATATCTGTATGCAATCTCTCATTTAGTAAGTTATTCTGGAATTGCTTCCTTTCATCTCAAAAATGACATGCTTGCAGCTATCATCTACTTTTTGAAAGGGAATACATAATGCAAAATATGTTCTAAAGTCTTTGACTGTTCCCTGTTCAGTCTAAGCAGTGAGAGGTATTTTCTCATAGTTTGTTTTTTAGAAATAATTTTAAAAGCTTGTAGGTTAGTTATTCATAACTGTATAGGCTAAAGGTATAAGAGATAAGCAATTTTATAAGGAAAAATTTTAATTTATTTAGACCAAATGATCTATTTGCAGTAAAAAAAACCCTTGACAGTCTATTTTGGGACCTGTAGAAGGGCTTGATGCTGAAAGCTTGTCTGTTTTCCCACAGTTATATCTATTTTTCTGATAAAAGATATTACCTCTCATTACAAGTATTTGTTCTCACTGAAGACTTGAAACAAAACAAAAGAGTTGCTTGAAGATGGAAACTTATTTTCTCCCTTAACAGCTCATACTGAATCCTGCAGGTGTTTAGTCTAGGTGCTTTAGGATTTAGCTCATAAATAATAATTTGGCTTTTAATCATGCCTTTCCATTGAGTCTTCCTTTTACATCCAAGCTTTAACCTGGATGATTACCATAGCATCACCTGAAATAGAGACAATAAAACGGAGGTTTCATGGCCTGAATCCACTAACTTTAATAAATGAAACTGAATGAGTAACTATAAACAAAGAATGTGAAAGTAGGTTATCAAACCAGGTGATAACATCTGTTACTTGGAAACATGAAAGTACCTATTTCTGTGTCAAGAGCTAAACTCTGTTTAAGTGGTATTATAAGCTGACTACAATTTACTCATGTGCCCCAACTTAAGTTGAGGCTTCTCAATGTGAAATGGTGTAATGATCTGTGTGCCCTATCAGATTTAAGTATTTATATTTGAAAACCTGGGTCTCTATCATCTTATCAAGATGAGAGCTCAACTGCGTGGGATAATACGCAGTTGCATGAGAGGAGGCCTGCTTCTGTCCCTGAATGGTTTGCAAGATGCAACACGTGAAGTGGCGTCTCCCCCCTTTTTTAAGGAAGGAATGGAGAGCAAGGGTTATGGTAATTCACTTGAATGTAAGGTTGTCTAACAGTGTGCAGAAATTAGTCCAAATTGTCCTTAACAGCCAGACATTTTTCCTGGGAGAAACTGGAGATGCTCTTGTTTGATGGAAAAAAAGAGTAGTCAAAGCAGAAAAAGCACTTGTAGGTTGTCTGTATTGCTATTTTTCAGCATTGTCGGGTCTATTACAAGTTGACTATTACTCCAGTCACAGACTGACGGAGAGATCAGTCTGGTAATGCTGAATATTAGAAAGTGATAGACTGCCTTCTTAATGCTAAAGCTTCATAAAACTACTAAAAATTATGCTTTTAAGAAGTGCAGTTGCAGCATGAATACTACAGGTGCCAAAACTGCAGCAGGGTTTACCTTATGCTCCATACAGTACAAATCGGTATCTCTAAACTTCTGTTGGGTAAACTTCTGCTTCGTACCCATTTTGTGCCTTAATAACTCACTGTTTCCTGCCCTTGTGCCCAGCAGACAGCTGTTTTGTTCTGCCTTGCCTTCAGAATCGCTATTTAATTCTACATCTAAAGAGCACACTTAGAACTAACTGCAGTGCTTCTTGCTTTATTGACTTATTTTGTATAAAAAGGCAGTGAGGCTCAGAGAGCCTCACCTGTTTCGGTTGGCTGATCCGTGCCTCAGAACAACCTGTTCTGGGAGAGGCAGGCTGGAACAGCTTCTGGATCTGTCTCCAGAAGCACAGCCTGCTAAACCTGTTTGCATTGTAAAAGCTGAGGTTTCTGCTCAGGATTAGGAGTTACGGCTTAAATTTCATCTTCCTTACCACTTGTGTATTCTTTACTAGGCTTAAAAAATTACCACATTTTCATTAGGTCTTTAAAAAGTCCATTTTGTTGTGATTTAAATCACTCCTTTCCCAAAGTTCTTCTTTCAAAGATCAGATACTCATGTTGATTTTTTGTGTGTGTGTGCGCAAAATCTTATTCCAATATTGCATTTTCCATTCTTGTTTTCTAAAAAGATTAGTGTTGTGTGCAGGAAGCTGCCTGCCAATGGTGTATGTGTACAGGATTATGTGTGAGAGAGCTCAAACCAACAGCAAAACCAAAAACATGTACCTCTCCCTTTACAGAAGGGAATGCAAAGCCAAACATAGTGCATGTAATCCTAATTGTTACCTCAGTTTCCACTTCAAGGCAGTATGATCTGCAGAAGATATGGAAGCTGATAAATGATGATACAAGTTATTTATTTCTTTATTTCTTGTGTGATATAAAACACCATTTTGTGGGCTTGTGTACTGTACTTCAATTTCCTCACTCTTTGAAGTGTAAGAGGAAGTTTTCCTGACTGTGTCACTCCCCGAACCTTTTTTGGTTTTCAGAAATCATGCAGGAAGCCCAGAATCAGAGGATGACTGGTGGTTGGACTCAACAACAGCCGTATGCTTCTATTAATTTCTGCAGAGTTAGGTCAAAGCCCTTTCAACTCCTGCAGTCCATGAAAGCATCTCTGAAACTGTCCTGTTTTTCTTTTGATGACAGCTACTGGTATTTTTTCTTTGAATTGTATCATATTTGGGGAAACTTTTTAAGACATTAGCTAATGCAGCTGTAATTTTCGACAGAGTTTGCAGAATAAATGAGGTTGAACATGGGAAGATTTCCCCAGGAGCTCCCCAAAGGCAAGCCCAGGAGTGTAAGCAGAGGTGCTTAAGTTTTAGTAGCTGGCCTCCTTCCTCCAGAGATGATAATGAATCAATTTCCTTGACGATAGGAAGCACTGAGCTGTTGGATGCAGTGAATCCTTTTCAATTAGTCATAGAAGAGAATTCCTAATCACTTGTTTGAAGGTCTCAAAACACCATTATGAGGAGATGAGGGTGCAGTCTGTGACCAAATTCTGCTTTGAATAATTACAGTGCTGCTGCCTACACTTCTCCTCCATATTCAAGTAGATACAGCGTTCTTCTCTGCTATTTGGCATAGATGATTTTGTGTGCTAATGACTACTGCATTCCAGCCTAGGGGTGGTGGCATCTGGGAGATAGCAAAAAATTATTCCCATGTCCGTGTGAAGGGAGATGTTGCTGAAGTTTAGTGGTGGGCAAGCTCAGTGGCAGTTGCTCTTGGAGAGTCCCAGAGAGATGCTCAAGGTGGTCGTTTTCGTTCCTTGGAGAGTGCATGGCACCAATTCCTGTCATGGCAGCCACAAAATGCTAATGTGTCTGGAGCAGGATGTGTCATTTCCCAGTGTGCTGAACCAACACCACTGATAAATATTTAGGACAGATCAGATGGTCTGGGTGCATGTGCTGAGGAGGAATGCAGTGCTTGGCTAAACAGCTAGGCATTATCTGAGATCCATTTGAAGTAGTTGCTGTCTCTGTAATAACACTGGCTGGTTGTTCCAGATACAAAATTTCAGTTAATCTGCTGTGTCAGTTTGGGCTTGCAAGTTCAAAAATATCTTCTTAGTGATTTATGGCTTTCATTGTTCTTTTTTGTCATACGGTTATCTCTGCCCACGCACAGCTACCTAATCCTGTACGTTTTGCGTGCTGTTCCTGTGGTGGTTCTGTGAGAAGAAAGCTTGGTGTCACCCACAGAGCGGCACACGCCTAGCTCTGCCCTTGAACGTGAAGTTTCTTTTGTGAAGGTATATCTGAATTTTATCTCTTTAGAGCAAAAGTAGCTAACTTACCAAGAACCAAATTGTTTCTCAAGATAGTAGGAAAATATTTGGTGTAGACTTCAATGCTTCAGCTTAAGCTTCAGAAAACGCGAAGCTTTGAAGAGAATTGCAAGCTTTAAATCCTTTATATCTCTAATTATCTTTATAGAGCTGAATTAAATCCTGTACTGTCTGTGTGCACAGTGCTTGAATTAATTTTATGTTGATTAATTAAGGGGCAACTTCTTTTCTTTTACCTTTACCACACTCCCTATACTCCTGCAAGCCACTTTCTGGTGGAGCTAGCTTCAAGCATTCATTAGCGTATCCTGGGCCTTTGACATACTGCACTGGTGATTTATGCTGGTGAATATTCATTGTAGCAAATTCAGTGGCTTTTCTGCTCGCTCTGTTTTTTAGGAGAGTGCCATGCAAGATATAAAATCTCCTTGCAACCTGTAACTAACTCTCTGGGGTAGAAGTTTGCTGCATTTGAATCCATTTGCATGCATGCCAGCACCGAGTACCAATGGTGCAAACGTAGCATTGTGTATCAGAAAGGAGGACTGTATAAAAGGAGAGGTGGTAGGATAATCGCCCAAATACACTGTGTGTGTTAATACCAGTCAGCTTTCACCCATCGTGAGAGCTGTTATGAGAGGGCAGATAGGAGAAATGCACGTTAATTCTGAAAAGAGTAAGGAATCACAGAACGTTAGGGATTGGAAGGGACCTCAAAAGATCATCTAGTCCAATCCCCCTGCCGGAGCAGGAACACCTAGATGAGGTTGCACAGGAAGGCGTCCAGGCGGGTTTTGAATGTCTCCAGAGAAGGAGACTCCACAACCTCTCTGGGAAGCCTGTTCCAGTGCTCTGTTACCCTCACTGAGAAGAAGTTTCTTCTCAAATTTAAGTGGAACCTCCCGTGTTCCAGCTTGTGCCCATTACCCCTTGTCCTATCATTGTTTGTCACCGAGAAGAGCCTGGCTCCATCCTCGTGACACTCACCCTTTAAATATTTATAAACATGAATGAGGTCTCCCCTCAGTCTCCTCTTCTGCAAACTAAAGAGCCCCAGCTCCCTCAGCCGCTCCTCATAAGGGAGATGCTCCACTCCCTTGATCATCTTTGTAGCCTTACGCTGGACTCTCTCCAGCAGTTCCCTGTCCTTGAACTGAGGGGCCCAGAACTGGACACAATATTCTAGATGTGGTCTCACCAGGGCAGAGTAGAGGGGGAGGAGAACCTCTCTCGACCTACTAACCACTCCCCTCCTTATATACCCCAGGATGCCATTGGCCTTCTTGGCCACAAGGGCACAGTGCTGGCTCATGGTCATCCTGCTGTCCACCAGGACTCCCAGTCCCTTTCCTGGGGGAATCAGAAAAAAGATAATTGATGAGTCGATGATAATAGAAAATGCTTCCAGAGTAGGAGGCAAAGATATGTGAAAGAACAAGTAGGAAAGGAAATGCCACAAGATGAGTTTTCCTCTGTATATACAGCCATCAAAGTCTGAAACTCAAGACATGGCTCTGTGACCTTGAGAAAGCCTGGTTCCCTAAGGCTGCCATCTGAGAAACCCTGTTAGCTCTTCTGCCGTAGTAAGATAATAGGAGGGAAGAAACTTCTTATTTTTAGGGAAGGAAGCGACAGAGTAAGTCACCTCCATCTGCAAAAAGTTATTTCAATGTCTATATAGAATTTGATAGCTATTTTTTGTCAGTAAGAGGAGATTTGGACATACTGCAGCATCCTGAAACATCTTAGTTTCAGCCGATGAACTTGTTCAGAGTATCTGTGAGCTTTTTATTGAGTATCTTCATACCAACTGGAAAAGATTTACAGCATTTTTCTGAATGTATGATGACTGGACACATGAAAGTGTTTAACCAGTACAAAAGTAGGGTGTATCTACTGACGTTTTTCTGCAGAAAAGTTTCACTAAGTGATATACCTTGGGAGGAGAGCCAAGGGTGGTGAGAAACTCTCCCAACTGCTCATCTCCTTGCCTCTCATTAGCAATCACTGTATGCGAGAACCTTTTTTAAAAAGACAGTATTTTTTTAATAGGATTGATATGTTAGCTTTCTCTTTGTGCAGGAAGTTTTGTACAGTTCTGCTTTCTGTGCTGTGCTGAAGCTGGAAACTTGAAATGGAAATTTAACGCTTCTCATATTAACTTACTGCTAATTTATTGATAAGAAATACCGAGTGCTTATGAAAGCGATCAAATACAGATATTTCTTGCTTCCATCATTGTTGAAGTGAAAAGGTAATTTTTCACATCTTTTAGAGGCAAATGCTGTGCAGATTGCAAAGATACTCCCAAAGAAGTCACAAGATGTTCAAGGCAAGGCAACAGGCAGATGAAGCAAATTTCTTGAGGATGAGGGAGGGAGTTCTTGGCCACAGAAGTAACAGTGTGGTCTCTTCTGAGCTGCCTGCATGCAAAACCTATGTGCTTTTGAAACGCTGTCTTCATTTCACTGAAGTCAAGAGTTTTGTCTTTGAACAACTTGGGCCAGGATTTTACCATTTCTGTGGTGGGTCTTTTGGTGCATTTCTAAAGAAGAATTTAAATTGACATAGCTAATCATATAGTCTTTAGCCGGGGGAAAAAATTGCTATTTCTTATTCTGGGTTCTATTTTTACATTGGTACCAACCTCTACGTTAACTAGTACTGGTTAGTGCTGTCAAAACTACATCATAAGATATATCATAAATCTTCACAGCTCTCTTTTGATGCACTTTGATTTAAACATGCTCATCTTTAAAATATAGGATCCTGAATTCTCAACTACAGTAATTCTGTACTTCTTTGTTTTCCTCTAGCCAAATCTTATCAGAAAAAATGACAGTATTCTGTGCTTTTATACTAAAGTAATTTTTCCTTCAAAGACAGAGCCATAAAAGGGAAGCATTTAGAACCTTTCAAATGAAACCAGTCACAGAGCAAATAGATTTATTCTAAAAGTGAACAAAATGAACCATATTTGTTGTTTTAGAAATTGAGGTCATCCCCTGCCTTTTTTTCCACTCAGCCCTTGGACATGAAAAAGGAGTTAACATTATTTATAAATTTTAAATTTTTATTAAAATTTTTAAATTTTAAAATTTTTAAATT
>NW_010202098.1:0-6204 GCF_000695765.1 Mesitornis unicolor
CTCACACTGTGCCAGGCCAGGCCCATACAATACCCCAGCAAAACCAGAACACTTTGCTGCTCAGAGCACGTTTGTGAGGAATCCTCAAAGTTTTTTCATTATTTTTTAAGTGTCTGCTTTTGAAAAAAATTGAGGCAGTCATAGAATCATAAATTGTGTTGGGTTGTAGGGTCATTTTTGTGGTCCTTTTATGGACCTGCTCCAACAGTTCCATGTCAATGGAACAATCATGAATGCCTGGGAGGATTGACAACCTTTTGCCTATTTACTCCAACTACACAGAACTTACAGTTAAAATAAAAAACTATGCAGCTAAGATATTGAAATAGTAATGCCTTCACTGGTAGGAAATAATATTGCAACATCGGAGCACCACTGTAGCAATGATGCTATAGAATGTGATCCTAAATTTCTTTAAACAAAGCTCAGCATTTTCTTGCCCACATATTCAAAAGCACCCATATATGTATCTAAGTGGTCTGTCCAGTATTTGGGTACAAGTATGCTGTACAGCTGTCCAGGTCTGCACAAGTCTCCTTCCGAAGACACAGAGGACAGGGAATGTCCTCCCACATTTTCTGTGTTCTTCTCAGGTTAGGCATCATGTGCTTCTGTTGTGTATGCTTCTTTGATGCCTTTTAGGAGCTGATAGTGATTTGTTCCTCCATTTTGTTCCATCTCTGAGAGTCATTGGGACTTAACTAAGTCCTTTGTCTCATGAGCTGGGTGCCCTGAGAAGTTGCACATAGATGTTCTGACATCACAATGATTAGCTAATCTAGGTGCTGTGAACCGACGACAGTCCAGCAGCTTATTCTTTCTGGCACTGACACCAGACATTCCCATCCATACCTCATTAATTACAATCTCAATGTTTTTATTACAATTCTGTACATTCTTAAGAGTCTAACCACACTGTTCTAAATATTGCCCCTTTAGAGCACACTCACTCTGTGGAAATAACAAGGTAGAACAGTCTTGCCACACTCCATTCAGACACTATGAAATGCTTAATGTGTCTACCACATAATGTATAATATCTATAAACAGTGTTCTAAATTCTGAGCAGCCAAAATGGGAGAGGCTATTGTGTCCTCACTATGACTACAGAGTATCAATGTCTGCCTTCTCCTGTGTCTCTTTGGTATGCTGAAGATCTAATAAAAATTAGTGATAACCATCTCCTCTGTTATTTGTCAGGTTATTCAAAGCATGCATCAATACTTTGAATGAATGAGTGACTTAGTGTAATTAGTAGATGCTAGGTGAAGAGGCAGTACATTTTTTAATACGGTACCATACAGGATTTCAGACATGAATTCTCAAAAGTCGGTTATCAGTTTAATTCTGACTAATTCACAGTTACCAAAATTTGTGTAAAAATTAGACCCCATTGAAAATTTAATATAAAAATTTCATTTAGCCTCATATTTCTCCAACACCTTTGTCTAGTTTACAGTCAACAAAATATCTGTTCCTGCTTTAGCAACCAAAGTGTAACTGCAGAAGATTTAATACTCAGAAAGAAATTCAGTTTCCTTTCTTTTCCCATATCCTGATTATTCAATACAGCCTTGTTGTCCTTACCTTGAGACTCTTTCTTTTAACAGCCTGAATTTAGCCTTTTACAAAATATATATTTCAGAAGCACAAGTATTAAGCCTGTATTATTCCAGAAAAGGAAAAAATACTGTCCAGCTAATAATGTGTATGGTGAAGATGCCTTCAAACTACAGCAGTGTCAGAATTGGTTTGCAAAATTTCAGTCCAGAGATTTTGATGTTAAAGAGGCACCACATTCAGGAAGGCAAATCGGAGTTAATAACAACATAATAAAGGCATTGGTTGGATCCAATCAGTGTTTAATGACACAAGGCAGCTGATAATCTTCACAGACCAAAATCAAGCATTGAAACCCATTTAAAACAACTTGGTTACATTTTGGAAGCTCGGCATTTGTGTACCACATGAGCTTAAATAAATTAATCTCACTAAGCGTGCTGACATCTGCAGTTCTCACATGAAATGTCAAGACAACAATCCATTTTTGAAACACATGATAACAAGTGATGACAAATGGATCATCTACAACAATGATAAATTAAAAACATCATGGAGCAAATGTGATGAAGCAGCTCAAAACACTTTCAAAGAAGATGATGCTGTCGGTCTGGTGGGATTTCAAAGTGTATTTGGATGTGTAGTGTCATCAACTGGTCAAATTAAATGATGCCATCAAACAGAAGCGTCCAGAACTGCAGAATCACAAAGGTGTTGTGTTTCTCCATGAGAACTCTAGATCACAGACAAGTCTGGTCACTTGTCAAAAACTGTTGCAGATTGGATGGGATGCATTACCACATCCACTATATTCACTAGACCCGGTACCATCAGACTCCTATTTGTTTCATTCTTTACAAAATGTCTGGAATGGTAAAACCTTCACTGTTGATGAGGTTATCAAATTATTATTGGAACTGGTTTTTGCCTAGATAGATAGACAGATAGATAAATAGATAGATAGATACACAGACACACAGCTAAAATACAGGAGCCTCAATCATGGGAGAGATCCAAGAATTTAAGAGAAATAAATATGAAAATAGGATAAAGAGACATTTAATAGAAGTTAGTGCTGAAACAGAAAAAAAACCTGAGAATGATAACCCATCACATAGAAGATAATTATCTGTTAGACTAGAATAACTGACTAACTGTTGCATTTCACAATGCAAGGGGGAAGTCATGCTGAAATTTTTCATTAATTTATTGTGGACTTTATACAATATTTAAGCCATGCAGGAAATTTAGGTTTCTCATCTACTTATAAACTTAAAATATATGTCAGTGTAGGAAGAACCAGAAGATTTTCTGCTTTTTGTGTCAAAGCTAGACTAATTTTCTATGTATCTCAAACTTCCAATAGAAAGATACCTTGGAAAAGTGGAATCAGTATTGCCTTCCTTTTAATCTTGACCCATAATCTCTCATTTGGCTCCTCATCCATCCTCAGGAAAAGCTCCATTCGCTCTGACTGGCCATTGACATAGAGGGCGACACCCTTTCCTTGTCTCTGCTGCCTGTCCTTCCTAGAGAGAGTGTATCCTTACATTCCAACACTCCAGTCATAGAAGCCATCCCATCATGTCTCCACAATGTCAATAAATTCACAGCTCTGCACGTATGCACACATCTCTAACTTCTCTTGTTTATTCTCCATGCTATGTGCATTTGCATTGAGGCATTTAAGTTGGGCTCCCAGTGAAGCTGACTTACTGGTTGGAGTGGCGAGAGTTCCTCTGTGCTGCTCTTCAAGTGCTGTCCTGTTGCCCTGGGATAGTTCTCCAGGCTCTGGACATCTGCTGCTGGCACTGGCATCAAACTGGTAGGAGTGGAATGGATTGAGGTTCCCCTCCCCTGGCAGTTTTAATTTAAATCCCTCTTCAGAAAGAATTAAATATCAGAGAGATTTAAAGTCTCTGCATTTTACTGCACACAATGTATTTTTAAATTCATATAAAATAGTTAAGTGTAGTTGTCAGACATTGAAGATCCATCTTTATTAAAGTGAAAACTATCATACTTTTGCTAGATCAAGCAAAGTTAGTAAGAATCACAGAATCACAGAATCACAGAATAACAGAATTTCAGGAGTTGGAAGGGACCTCAAAAGATCATCTAGTCCAACCTCCCTGCCAGAGCAGGATCACCTAAACTAGGTCACACAGGAATGCGTTCAGGTTGGCCTTGAATGTCTCCAGAGAAGGAGACTCCACAACCTCTCTGGGCAGCCTGTTCCAGTGCTCTGTAACGCTCACAGTAAAAAAGTTTTTCCTCACGTTCACATGGAACCTCCTATGTTCCAGCTTGCACCCATTGCCCCTTGTCCTGTCATTGGACATCAGAGAGAAGAGCCTGGCTCCTTCCTCCTGACACTCGCCCTTTACAAATTTATAAACATTAATGAGGTCACCCCTCAGGTGACCTCAGGTAAGATCCTGTGCTTGAGTAAAATAAAATTTTAAGGACTCTACCATCATCCACATTACTGCACATATAGAGTGTGAACTTTGGGATTATTTTTCCTGTTCTTCTAGTGATCCAATGGTGTGATAAAGTGTGTAAATTTTATAGACTTCAGTCCAGCTTGAAGCAGAGCAAATTTCCAAATCTGGTTCTGTATTTAAAATATTGTTATTTTTAGTGACTCTGAATTGCTGTTCAGGACTCTGACAATCCTGGGAGATGCATTAGATAAGAGCAAAAGGATTTACTGAGGAGCTCAACATCACCAGAACATCAGATAAAGCAAATCATTTGGAGCGGTTCTATGGACAAATTAGAAAGAAAAAGGAAGGAAGTAACCACAGGACAACAGAGGAATTAGTTGCAGAACCAACATTTTGAACACGTGCCACTTGCTGCCTATTGTTTTAATTGCATCCTATCCTTGCAGTATTGATGTTTCTCCAGGTGATACACAATTTTTGAGAAATGATACAGAAATTTCCAGTGTCTTCAACCAGATTACAAGTTATGGTATGTTTAATAAATAGCATTACATAAAACTCAGAGATTGTAGCACTCAATTGTTTTCTTCTTTTTTTACAGCTGTTTTTGCAATTGTATGCAAGGCTACAACCCACTACCTGAAGGTTAAGAAGGCTTAAAGAATTGTGAAAACTTCTACCCTGTCCAACTGTGCTTCATCTTATCTCTGGATTTGTTTATCCATGTCCAGAATAGTTAATAGACAAATTATTTTCATTCTGAGAGATGCAAACCAGTAGCTGCTCTTTGTGGGTGCTTTCTTCAGCACCAGATTCATAGCTCAGAGTTTCACACACCATAAACAATGAAGCATTTTCTAGGTGACTGGTTTATTCCAACACATTCAAATCACTTTCATAAAGCTTATCTTGTACTTAGAAAGAAAGTACACTGCATTCTAGCTCACCTACAAGCTGCAGTGTGTAACATTATACAGTAAGTTTGTTTGGAAAAGATGCTGGTTCCTTCAAAGCTTAATCCTGGGTTGTTTTTTTTTTCAATTTGGCTTTTTTGCTAGTGGTTTCTAGCACAGTAAAATGAGAAGGGTTAAAAAGGAGGGGGGAAAAAAAGCTAATTAAATCTCTTGCAGTAGAAACAAAAACTACCTTCCTCCATAGGTCAATGAGCTACATGATACTACTCAAATTTAATTACATAAACATGAAAAATGATCTCTTTTGTATTATTAAATGAGTCCTCAGTACCACCAACTAAAACTATTTAAAGGTATTATGAAGACCTACTTACTCTTGCCTTGAGAATTCAGCTTATTCCTCTCATTTGCAGAGCAAACAAGAAATCATTTCATTGACCACAAACATGTTTTATTGCCAAAATTCCTCTGCTCACTATTGATAATTCACAGAGCACTTACTCACATTTTCTTAGGAAAGTATGCAAATTTTAAGGCAAGAGGCAAGATTTCTGAATGTGGAAAAGTTTAATAGCAGGCTAGCAAAGTTAAAAGACATTATTCTTCTTCCTAATAGCCCAGAGCTACTCTTTGGCAGTGCTGTGTATGCAATCTAGAACATCAGTTGTAACAGTGTATTATTTTTATTGTTTCTTAGGCACTTTTGATCAATAGAAACAAAGTAATTTACATATGGGTTCCCAGTCATTAAATCCTGAAATAAATAGATTACACAATGCATTATTTTATTATTTTTATTTAGATCTAAAAGGATGTGCTGCACTGTACAAAAGAAACAAAGGCCATCTAATAAAACAACCCTGCAGCAGTATAATCTCACTTTATCTTTTCTTAGTTGCTTTAGTAAAAACAAACAAAAACCCTCCAGCTATTTTCTCTGTGTCAATAGAGAAATGGTTTTAATGAATTTATACACGTGAAACAAATGTTAAAATTATAAAAGATGCAGAACTGACATTTAGTTAGGTCGCTCTACTCATTGGTAGTCACTCTGAGGATCAGAAACTCCTGCTTTTTCATCTCTGTGTAATTTTTGACACACACTCTCATGCCCTTTAGTCACAGCAACTATAATTCTTCATAAAGGAACCCTACTTTCTCATTTCCATTTTCTTTCATAATTTCTGCAGATTTTTTCCCCTACCCTGCTCTGATTTTTTTCTCTTTCTCAAAGTTAATTCTTTTTCTGGTAACTCAAAATCATTTTAATTGCTCTTTCC
>NW_010202098.1:6227-8574 GCF_000695765.1 Mesitornis unicolor
GAATTGCTCTAACAGTTTTTTCCTATCTATGGCTTTTGCTGCAAAATCAACAGCTGCTGTATGGACTAACATATTGGCAAAGTTGTTGCTAAAATTTAACACATTAATAACCACAAATGCATAAGAAAGAAAATAAAAATTGTACAGTTACTCTTGGAACCAGATATGTGTGATCGTTTCACTGAATTGAAATATATGAAAAAAAAATCCAATGTTTGATTAATTCTAATTTTCTTCCCCTGCATGTAGGAACTTTGCCTTTAATTGCCCTCTAACAGGATTATTTGAGAAGGATTGACTCCATCTCAGAACCAGTTAGGAAACAACTTCCCATCCAGAAAATTAAACTGTAAAAATGGTTATGCTCCAAAGCTGTCAGACTAGTCTTGCATTTTACTGTTCTCAAATACAACTGGAGCTGCAGACTCTAGCTGCATACACCATACAGAGAGAGAAGCCACGTGGTGTGTAATGGGTTTTCACACCAAAGAATGACATGATGGCCATCACTGCCCACCCTGTCCTGCCTATTCCCTTCTTTCAAAAATCAACAAAGTATAGTGTATTTATATTGTTGCTACATAACAAATAATTTCTTGAATCCTCTCCCAGCTTTCTAAATATTCACAGGGGAGCATAAAATTAAAGAGAACTTGGAGAATACCCAATCAGCCTTAAACAGAAAAAATAAGTGAACTCATGAAGAGGCCAGAGGCTTTCTTCTCACTGATTTTGGCAGGAGAAGGAACAAATCTTTGAATGCTGTGTCTCCAGTCTTTCTGTTTGAACAATGTCCACCACTACAAAAGTTAGCTACTAGACTGCCAGGATAAAAGCAAGCTGTGAGAGTCAGTCAGGCACAACTCCAGAAGTTATAATGAAACACAACGTGGTAATAGACAGAAATGAAAGAATGTTTTAGCACTGAGGTTAAGTACCTAGTAGTAATGTAGCTATCGCTTCTACAAAGAGAAAGGTGGATCATCCTAAAAAAGTTATTCTTTTTCTTTTTTTAAAATAAGAAGCCTCTTTTAAGTGAAAAAAATGCAATTACTTTTTGGGAAATCCAATAGAATCGAGCTGGCTTTTCAATAGCTAGGTAACTGGGTGGAAAAATGCCATCTTACCCCAAGTGGTCTGTGCAAGTTTAATCACATAAGAACTAAATTGGAGCCATAATCACCTTCTGTGTCATGAGAATGATAAAGAGAGAGACAAAGGTCAAAATCACCTTGGACCATAACTTATATCAACAGCCGTTTTTCATATAGCTCTGTCCTTCATTCACAGAATCACAGAATCACAGAACGTTAGGGATTGGAAGGGACCTCAAAAGATCATCTAGTCCAATCCCCCTGCCGGAGCAGGAACACCTAGATGAGGTTACACAGGAAGGCGTCCAGGCGGGTTTTGAATGTCTCCAGAGAAGGAGACTCCACATTCCCATACACCTAAAATGCAGTGCAAGTATTGAGTGCCCAAAGAATGCAAGAAAAAGGATAACAATGGAGGTATTAAAAGGCTATCTGGAAAATGATTTGGAATCACTTACTTTTGCAAACAGAAAAATAATATTGAGAATCTGATGCTCAGAAGAGAGATTGCAGAATTTAAGTATTGTATAGTGTTTGGTTTAGGTTGGTTGGTTGGGTTTTTGTGTTGTTTTTTTATCATTTTGAGCTTTGAACAACAAAACAAAGGGAAAATAAATCATTTTACATTCATAAAAAAGGCAAGGCTTAACAAGCAATTACAGTGAAAATGATAAAAACAAAAGGGACCATTAAGCGGACAGTTCTTCTCTTTTCTGTCATACAGAAGACATGGTCAGAATACAAAGGGTCCCACTTTAAATGCATGAGCAAGATTTTATACAATGTTCCTTGATAAAGACAAAAATAGCATCAGGAAATATTAAAAACACCTACCTCAGGAATGTATCTAAAAATAATATCTGTGTCATAAGCAGATCTTAGACTTACATTTCTTTCCATTGATTTTGGAAAAAACATATATAACACCACCAACATATTTTATGAAGCTGTGAAAATTTTGAATTGTTTGCTTTGGCAGAAAATCCATACCCTTGAAAAAAATGTTGTATCAGTAGTTTCTGAATTTTCTAAATACTTTTCAGTTTGGAAGTACTTTTGTCTGAAAAATATACTTAAATATCAGAAATATTCAGAGGTATAAATACAAAAACTTAAGTGAAATATTTTCATTTAAATTAAGAAAAGGATATCAAATTTTAGGGTATGAACTGTGGATATGAGGGAAGCATGGGTTTTGGTAGAATTAAGGAAAATATACCTTTTTTGTTAGTAAAAACAATATGGGCAAATTC
>NW_010202098.1:8598-12775 GCF_000695765.1 Mesitornis unicolor
ACTATTGGTCTAAGGAAGATGCCCAGAGACAGGGAGACTAGATGGAATTTGGGAGAACCCTTCCAGCCTTAGAGAAAAAGGGTGAAAGCATTACAAGATAATTTAAAACAATGGATTGCTCAGAGATTGGTTCTGTGGGAGAAGTTTGGGAATTATAATCATTATGGTTGGAAAAGATCTTTCAGATCATCACGTCCAACCACTAACTCTACCATGCCCACCCATAAATAACGTCTCTGAACCCTCTATCTAGATGGCTATTAAATACATCCTAGAATGGTGATTCAGCCAGTTCCCTGGGCCGCCTGTTCTAGTCCTTCATAACCCTTTCAGTGTAGAAGCTTTTCCTAATGTCTAATCTAAGCCTTCCCTGGTGTAACTTGACACCATTTCCTCTTGTCCTATTGATTGTAACTTATGAGAAAAGGCTCATACCCACTTCTCCACAACCTCCTTTCAAGTAGTTAGAGTGCAATAACATCTCTCCGTGGCCTCCTTTCCTTCAGATTAAGCAACTCCAAGTCCCTCAGCCACTCCTTATAAGACATCTTTCACTAAATAGGTTGCTCAAAGCCCCATCTAACCTGACTTTGAACACTGCCAGAGATAAGGCATCCACCACTTCTCTGGACAGCCTGTCACAGTGTCTCATCACCTTTGTCATAAAAGTCTTCATTATGCCCAGTCTAATTCCATTTAAAGTATTTGCCTCTTGTTCTGTCATTACAGGGCTTAGTAAAAAGCCTCTCTCCATCTTTCTTATAAGCTACTTTGTATTTTAAGAAGCCAAAAGGTCTTTGCAGAGCTTCTCTTCTCCAAGCTGAACAACTCCAACTCTCTCAGCCTTTCTTCATAGGAGATGCATTCCAGCCCTTTTCTTAATTTTCTTGGCCCTCCTCTGGACACATGTCTTTCTTGTGCTGCAAACCCCAGAGCTGGATGCAGTCCAAAATTGTGGTATCATGTGCGGAGTTGGGAGTGGAGAACCTACTCCCTCCACCTTCTGGCCATCTTTTTTTTTTTATGCAGCAAAGGATGATCATTCTCATCTTTCTTCTCACTAATTGATTATTTAATTAGGTATTTAATTTAATTCTTTTTCTCTACTATCACTGAGATTGAATAGGATGGTTTTGTGGCTGCTTATCATTGTGCTTTAGTTGAAGTTATAAAACTAAACAAACTCTCTTTAATTAATAGTAGGATGTCTTAAAGTTTCTGCCTATATAAAAAACAAGCTTATATATGTAAGTAAATAAAATGACGGTGATATATTTTGAAATTTCTGTCTATGAAGACTCCTAAATTTACTTCATAAATTTATATATAGAATACTAACAAAACATATTTGACTATGACAAGGAAAACAAGCCAAAATGTGCAACAAAATAAGAGGAGCGGGAGGCTAACAAAAATTGTCAGCGATCATCTGAGCTATTTTAATGTATGGAAAGGATCAAAAAGAGAATAAAAATATTCATAAGATCTGAATCACAGAATCACAGAATATTAGGAGTTGGAAGAGAACTTGAAAGATCATCTAGTCCAACCCCCCTGCCAGAGCAGGATCACCTAGAGAAGATCACACAGGAATGTGTCCAGGCGGGTTTTCAATGCCTCCAGAGAAGGAGACTCCACAATCTCTCTGCACAGCCTGGTCCAGTGCTCGGTCACCCTCACAGTAAAGAATTTTTTCCTCATGTTCACATGGAACCTCCTATGTTCCAGCTTGCACCCATTGCCCCTTGTCCTGTCATTGGACATCAGAGAGAAGAGCCTGGCTCCTTTATCCTGACACCTGCCCTTTACAAATTTATAAACATTAATGAGGTCACCCCTCAGCCTCCTCTTCTCCAAGCTCAAGAGAGACAGCTCCCTCAGCTGCTCCTCATAAGGGAAATGCTCCACTCCCTCGATCATCCTTGTGGCTCTGCGCTGGACTCTTTCAAGCAATTCCCTGTCCTTCTTGAACTGAGGGGCCCAGAACTGAACACAATATTCCAAATGTGGTCTCACCAGGGCAGAGTAGAGGGGGAGGAGAACCTCTCTCGACCTACTCACCACACCCCTTCTGATACACCCCAGGATGCCATTGGCTTTCCTGGCCACAAGGGCACATTGCTGGTTTATGGTCATCCTGCTGTCCACCAACAACCCCAGGTCCTTTTCTGCCTGGCAGATTTCCAAATTTCATTTGAATAACTGGTATAAGAGGTAGAGCTCTCTGTATTTTAAGTCTCGCATACTTTCTGAATTGGTAATATGGCTTCCTAGGAGGCCTCTCCATTCATGTTGATGTTGAAAAAAAAAAAAGCCACAGATTATAGACGAGATTTTCATTCACTCTTCATCCTCGCCCATCTCCAGCTCCTGGCAGAACCTATTACACACATGAGGACACACATCTCTCCAATTGTTTTATATCCATCCAATCAATCCTTTCTTACCTTACAGCAACATAATCTGTTTAAACTTCCTCTTTTTTTCTTTTTTTTTTTTCCACTTAGGAATAGCTAACTGTCTAAACAAAAAATATGCATCACTTTCATATCATGTAGGAGCACAACAAAGCAGAGGCAATGGACATCTCAACATTATTATCAATCATCAATAACAGAAGGATATAACAGCATACTTCTATAGTCATGAAAAAAAAGCAAAATGCTTTACAGGGACAATGTCATAGGTTGCTCAGATGAATGTTGAAAGAAAAGTACAAAAAGCGGTTAACTATTGTAAACCACTTAACCCTTAACAGGAAAGAATGAACACAAAGAAATAGGAAATAGTTCATGGCAGAGTAAACTGATTTTTCTGCACATACATATCACTGAATACTTGTAACATACAGTTTGATATGGGACAGTTTTTTTCAGACTTTTTAACAGGAAATCCGTGACAAAAAAGAAATCCTGAAATGCATACTGAAAGCATCTTATTGATCTAGATTCCTATCTGATTTCACGGAAAATTCACATTTTCAGAGAACAATGGAGCTCTGGAGAAGCACTTTCAGTATAGCAAGAATGAAAAAATCCCTACAGTACTGAAGACAAAAAAAGCCCTAAGAGAGCAGCTCTATGGCAGAAAAGGGCTGGACTGAAGAATATGGCCCAAAATATTGTCCCATGTTTCTTCCCACAGATACTAAGGCAAATATTGGGAAAGAGGGCACATCAGAAGGGCACTTTCCCTAGCAGGAAACAGAGACATAGCTGAAGTCAGCAATCAGAACAAGAAGATCAAAATTGCTCAAAGTCCCACAGTTCATATGTAGTCTAAAACGCTAATATTCCATGATAGAATTATTTTTTAAAAAGCAATCTCAGAGCAACTTTCCTCACTAGTTTCATTCTTCCTTCTCTGATCTGATGTCCTGGATCTTTACTATTATTATATCGTCCATTATCCCCTTAGGCCCGAACCTTGCATTAATTGGAAAGGAAATTACTTCTATCCAGAGAAAGAAAAAGAGCTACAGTGCTGTGAAATCATTCTGCACATTTTTTGTTACATATTACTCTTCTCACGACAAATGACATTTTTTCTGTCTACAAAAAAACTCAGACACTTGCAGCTAGGCATATAGATTAGATTTAGAAAAGTATAGATTCGTAATTATAGCTTTAAGTGTACAATTTAAGCAACTTTACAAGACCATAAAAGCTAAAATTTAAGGTTTAGTAAATTCTTAGTGTTAAATTCATGCTATATGTGAGCAATTTGAGCTGCCTTTCAAGTATTGGTGACATTGAGAGTAAAGTAATATGTACATAACTCAATAAATCTTTAAGGTTTGCCCTCAAAATAATTTGAAACCACAGTTCACAACAGGGCTCCATTGAAGGTGATAGCAACTAAATGTAGAAAAATGGAGTGATTCAAAGAAGGAAAAGGAGCTTTTTAGGGAGATCTTTGCTTCCCTTCTCTCTCAAGCATCTCGTTTGCCAATAACATCATCTGCTTGATGTTTTCCTACAAAGAACAGCCACCCGCCCCAAAGTTTTGGTTGGAGGGATATGATTTGGGCTTTAGCTAGAGAAGCCAACGCTCCATAGTGGGGATGAAAGAAAAAACCTCTGAGATAACTGTGCTTTTAGGGTAAGATCGTTATGGACGAAAGAAGAGAAAACATTTTGTGACCTTGCCTGTGTAAAGAAATGAGACAGAAAGAGGA
>NW_010202098.1:12806-13318 GCF_000695765.1 Mesitornis unicolor
AAGAGTGCACAGAGAAACAGTAACATTACAGCACCATATCTCCTGGTAAGACAAGGCTCTTCAGCTCTTAAGGACAGGGGCTGTGGGCCATAAATGCAAGTAAAGAATGTCCTTATAATCTCTATAAAGAGCTCAAGCTGAAGCTGCAAACATTAGAGGATGCTTGCAATCAGACTCTTGTGTATCTCTGAAGAAGACAACACATGGAATAAATGGAGAGGACTGGCAATTAGCTGGGATTTAGATGGACAGGGAGAAGACAAATCTATTTTTTGACTACTGGAGCATGAAATCTTAGTGGACTGCTGCTGCAGTGTTTATAAGCACAGTGATGGAACTGTTACTGAGTCTGACAAGCACAGATGGCTTCATGCCCTTCTTCACTTTTTCTGTTGCCATGTCCTGGGATGACAGTGAGGGCAGGAGCTGGAGAGTCTGACCCTCTGTGGCAGATGCACCCTACTAAAGACATGAGAAAGATCCAACAAAAGCAGTGCTAAAGTTTCTGGCCC
>NW_010202099.1:0-7594 GCF_000695765.1 Mesitornis unicolor
GAGGGGCGCGCAGGCGCCCGCCGTTGGCGCCGTTTCATAGTTTACGGGGGGTTTGCAAGGCGCCCGGGCGATTTCTGGGTAGCTGTGGCCAGTGTATTTACTAAAAATGTGAGGTAGATGAGAGGCCGGTAGCAGGGCTGTGTCCCCCGGACGCAGAGCTTTCCTCCTGACGGGCAGCAGGGGCCGAGGGGAGTCACTCAAACCCAGCCAAAGTTTGTTCTCCTTCCAGAAGCCGCAGAAAGGGTCGGTGGCCGCCAGCTCCGGCCGGAGGTCGGCGGCTGACAGCGCCCGGCTTATTTTCCTCCGCTTCGTCTTAAGGACCCGCTCGGTTTTGCCAGATGTGTACAGGGCTTCCACGTCCTCTCTGGAGATCAGGGTGCATTTGGCGGCGTGGAAAGCGATGGAGTTGATGGCTTTGAGTTTTCTCAACTCCTCCAGGTCGCAATGATGCTTTTTGACTTTTAAATGATCCATTCGCTTGTGCACGGTAGTTCGCGGGATGTTTTTGAGCAGGTCTGTAAAAACCTGGGAGAGTGCAAACATTTGCTTTCCTTTAATGATGAGGTAGCCGAGCCTCACACCATCCACCTCTTCAAAACCCGACTTCAGGTCTCCCATTTCGTGAATTAAATTATTCCCAGCATTTGCAGAGAGAGAGAGAGACAGATGACAAAAAAAAAAAAAAGAAAAATAAAAAGCCACACACACACAATCCTCAGCCAGATGCTGTATTTGTCTCAAGGCATCCTGCTAATAAAATATAACAAAGGCTGTTATTCCTGGTGAATGAAGTGCCAAACTTTAGACAAAATAATAAAAAAATAAATAAAAAAATACCGTGAGGCTACAATCAATATATAATCTTAAAAATCAGCTTTGCCAAAGTGTTTCTCTAAGTTGCTGCTGAAGATCAGTACCTGTTCCCTTTCATTCCCTGCTTTTCCATTGGAAACTATGATAATGGAATGTGAAGGGAGGAAGAGAAAAGAAATGCAGCTGCTATTCCCGCCGCTGCTTTAGCTACAAATAAAATGACAGAGTGAAGTGAGCTCGTCCGGAGACACCTTCATCAATTAATTCCCCTAAAGCCAACGCTGATTGGACACTCCTGACAGGTGATGCAATAAAAATTGATATTCCACCCCTTCCCCCAAAAAAATCTCCCACTAATTAGCATACCCTTATACTGCCACCTCCCCTCCCAAAGTAAATAATACAGTTAGTATATAAATCTTTCTATTAAACAATCCGAGCTCAAACACACTCAGACCTCTCAGACTTCCTTGTCGCTAGCTTCCGAGGAAGGATTTGTATGCTTTTTTCCTTATCGTTCCGTACATTTTCAGCCTATTTCGGACAAACGTTGCTCTTTCGTGCATGCCGTGAATTTAAAGGACAGAAGTCTGATCGTAGCGATGGAAAATCCTTCGGTAACGTAGCCGCTTTAAACTGGCGGTTTATTCTGCATTGTGTGGAAAATGCAGCTTAGAGAAAACGTGCAGAACAGCCTGGTATTTCCCTTTCCGAGGCTCCGAAGTTAAATGTTCGGTTGTTAACGAGAGAGAATACTTACATTTTCGAGTTTCTCTTGATTTTCCTCTTCTGCTTAATTAGCTTTTTACAGTCGGGGACTAAGGTTATTTTGCTGTCTGAATATCAAGGGTTCCTACACCGCGATACTGTAACAGTTCGAACTGAAATTCTGTCTGTAGTATTAAGGGAGGGGGGAGGAGGACGTGGGCTCACGTCAGACCCATAACAAAGCATAGATAAGCCAGAAATATATACACTTTTCACAATTAACCGTGCTGGATCACGAACTGGAATGCCCTATAGTCCCAGAGCCCACGTCGGGATTCCTGCGCGCTGATTGCTTCCAGCAGAGAGAGGAGAATGTAAAATATCCAAGGTGCTTCCAAGAGCCTTTACGTAATAACAAAAAAGTGCTGGCACACACAATGTACGGTGTTGCAAGGGGCGAGGATGCTGCTGGCTCGCAGTTTGCATATTCCGCTCGGAGTAGCCCCGCCGCAGCTTTTTGATGTTCCGTTTATAGCAGCCCCTTAAAATCAATTTGAAGAAGCAGCATGAAGGTTTAACCTCTTCTTAGGAACGTTCAGTTATTCGAGTGTCGGGAGCGAGGATCTCGCAAATGTTGCGATAGCTGCATGCCTCTCCCTTGTCACGTTAAAGTGATGCTTGCGGTTTGCACGTTAGGCGCTGAAAAAAAAAATCACCAATCTCTGCCGTGCATCCAGTGTTCCACTGGATACCAACACGAGCTCATTTATGTCTCGCTGCCCATCCAGAATTAGACATATCCGAGAGATTAATGAGACATCTCGTATTTCTGGGACTTGGCAAAAAATCGACGGGAAAAAAAAAATCTTCAATCCAGAACGTCAATATCCACTCCGCGTATTGGCAATATGGTGCGTGGAGTTCGTGCTACCCCGTTAGGTACGGCTAAAATAAAGCGCATAATCACTCTGTAAAAACGCAGTTTTGCATGCCAAGGCGAAATGCAGGCGAGACCCCAATTTCCCAGGAATTCTAGAGAGAAGTGGGAATTTGGAGAAGTGCATCCGGGAACGGAGGAAGTCTGTTCAAGGGAGCCTCTAACTCGGAGGGCTGAGGTTTTAAAAGTCAGCCCTGGACTACTGTTGCTCTCAGCGCAGATGTAATCGCCGCTGTTCAACTTAATCCATGTGTGCGCGGAGCGCGGTGCCCAGCTCTCCCCTCTGAAACCAAGGGATAGGGTTCCCATCCGCCAAAGCAGAGCTACAGCAAATTACATTTTGTCCCTCGAATTAGAAAAGGATCACTGAGTGGATCTCGTGATATTTCAGCCTTTAAACGTAACCGAGAGGCAGCGGTGAACAATGCCTCGGCGCAGCTCAGCCCGTCCGCGGAGTTCTCCTTCCCTCGCCTCGCATCTGGATCCCCCCGCCCCGCTCTCTTCTGCCTCTCTCGCCCGAGAGGCACCCCGGGATCCGGCGGGGCCGAGAGCAAAGTTTCGAGAGAAAACAGCTGCCTGCGCTAAAAAGGAATCATCGCAGTCTTTCTAGAGCTAGAGACAATAAGGTCGTTTAAAAATTCCTCCTGATGTACTTATATGCTGCCAACACCCCCACCCCCTCCCCACTGCTCTCCTCCCCCTGCTTTAAGGTTAAGGCTATGGAGTCAACAGTAAAGGAACAGTAAACTCCGAGAAAGCTGCTCCAAAGACGTTAGCAAAAGCCCCGATGGGATGAGGAGTCTTTTATTTGCCAGGTGGAGCAGCTGAGTTGGGTTCCCGTGTAAATCCACGCAGGGAGCCAGGGGCACCCTTACCCACGCACTGCCCGTGACAGCCCGGCCCTGGGATCCGGCAGCTGTTTAAAAAATTGCATTATTTTTATGGGTTTAATTCCGGGGGTACCAAACGTTTAAGACTGTTGACGGCTCCTCCGCAAACCTCGGTCTCCCGAAAGGTGCGGCCATGAGCGCCGGGGTCGAGGCAGAGCCAAATGTCGACGGGGAGAAACCCACCAGGAGTCTTGGGAAGCGTCAGGCGCCCAACGTGCGCGTTTCCACCGTGTACTTACACACGCTCTCGGTTGCGGATCTTTCTCCGCATCTTACGCAGAGACCTCTGTTTCTCTACTTCTCCATCCTTTGGGTTTTTTTGTTTTGTTTTGGTGTGTTTTTGTGTGTGCTTTCCCTTGGCCATTAGCACACATTGTGTATCCGAGGTCGTCTTCTAGTAGGCTTTGGGGGGGAGTCCTGGCAGAGCCGGTGGAGGCCCCTTGCACACCCACACGCACATTAAGGGCAAGGGACTTGAAAATGGATTTGCACGCACGCAGGGGATTGCAATCAATAGCCACCAACATTTATGGCTTAGATTGTTAACGTGAAAGCTGGCTAAAAGAATTAAAATTAAAAATTAAAGGTGTCTGGTATAAATTACATTAGAAGTTATGCAATTATTTGCTTACTGGGACAAGAGGTGTGTGCCTGCATGTTAGTGTGTCCGTGTGTAGGTCGTGCATGCGTGTGCAGACCTAGATGTATATGCAGCTATCTCTCAAATGCGAGGGAATTTCTTTGTTAATTTTGTGGATTGTGTCACCCTTGCTGGTGATCAAAGATGAACATGATTAAAGGAATGGATGTTTGTCTCGTATTTCTTAAGATAAGGACACCCAGAGATGCCCGGTTTTGCCAAACACATACACATGCAACTAGAGAGTTGTGTGTATAGGCGCACACACACACAGAGACTATCAATCAAACGTACTCCTTTTCACGTTGAGTAGCGTGCAATCTGCAATCTACACTCTATAGTCAGTAGTATTTCAGTCTTGAAGCTGTCTGGCCGAAGGATAAACCTCATTAGAAAAGAAAGACCAAAATAATATTCATAATACCTCGCTGTAGACCTATTCCCATTCATTTGAAATCATACACTTTAATTTTTGTAAACTTGTGTTAAAATATACGTGCTGGTGGGGAAGTGCTTAACCATGTCCTAGAAAGAAAATGTGTGTAACATTTAAAATACTCCCTTTATGTGATGTTTTGATTTATTTTCATAGTATGATTATGTTTAAATACCAGTGCAATTTAGCCTGACCTCTTCCTTCTGCAATGAAGTAATGCACACACCATTTACAGTCTTTTAAACGTTTCGTTGGGAAATGCAACAGCGATGTCCGCCAGCGGTTGCACTAATGGAGAGAGTTCTTTTGAAAATCTTCGGGAAAACCTAAGAGGTCATGTGCATTTTCACACTAGGATTGCCACATTACTGAAGTATTATTATTATTTATTATTGTTTGTTAAGTGCTGGACCATGTCTTCAGGTATTGACAAGCATTAAATAAACCTTTTGCTTTCATGACGCTAGGCAGAAATATATATTTAAAATGAGAACTTGTTTTCTAACCCTATACCTTGCTTTCAGATATTGCTGGGCATATTTTGCTCAAGGAGGGGACAGATAGAAAGCAGTTAGGGGCTATCACAAAGACTCCAGTAACGGCAAAGAACAGTATAATAGGATCCTTCTGCTATTTTAAAGTCAGCCAAATGTAACTGTAGTACCTAACATTTGCCGTAAATTCTAGTATGACAACAAATCAGAATGTATAAGTAAATCTCTATGTGTAAGACAAAGAAATGCCAACCATGAGTCTGAAAAAAAAATCTAGCTAAGACTGATATGCTTAGGAGTTTTTCTTTTCTTTTTACTTTTTTTTTTTGGTAAACAAAGCAGCAATGAGGAGTTCTGTTAAGTGCTTTTTAAGTTGTGGTTCTTTCTTTTAATTCCGTGGGGGTTGGGGTGTCACTTGCACACTAGAATTTTGTGCAATTTATAATCACCACGGGCTGAGACTATTTATTGGGTTTGATACTCCTGGTAGTTTTAAAATACTTTCTAGCAGGATTTTCTGGATACATACTACATGCCATGTTGTTTACTGACCCATAATCAAAATGCAGTGACCTTCTACCCTTTTTTTGCCCCTTGACCCATGCTGAATTCAATGCAGCCTTTATAAATTTGCAAATCCTTGGACGTAAAGGGGATTTGGTGAGGCTTTGTTCTGAAAGGATCCTAAAAGTTTGCATTTTTAATTAGACAAAGGTAAAGCAACAAACATTGGGGAAATAAGATCCTCTCCTACACATAGGTGATCGCTCTTCATTTCTACACTGGGGAACTACATCTTAAAAAACACACCCTGCAAACTGAAAAGCAGTTGCAAATGTAGGAGCTCAGGAGGTTATGAATTGCACCAAATTAGCAATGTGGTACAAATCACTTCCATGACGTAAGGGATGGCCAGGCCACAATCTTCCGGCGCTCCTCATCTCCAAGGACCGTGTGGATCCTGGTGACCCGGGGAGACGGGAGAGCAAGCGATTTGATCTGGAGCTACAGGCGCATTCCCTTATCTCCTCTGCTATCAGTCAGTTTAAAGGACACCGTAATTATGATGGTGATAAAACAATGCCCGCTTATGTGTGCTGAATAAATAAAGAATGTTTACAGCCCCAGAATGTTTCAATTCCAATTAAACGCTATCAAAGAAAAGCCCCTCTCTCTCCTCCCTCCCTCTCCCCCCACGACTCCCTATTTACCTTCTTGGTTGTAATATGGCCCCATGAAACAAACCGGCCTTCCAGTTTGCAGTTAAGGCCACATCGGGAAGAGGGGCAGGGGGGGAGGAGGGTGAGACTCCCGGTCCTACAATTTCTTGGGTCGCCTGCATCTCCTTGTTTATTTTTTTAAAATTATTATTATTTTTATTTGTTTATTTTACAATTGGGAAAGGCGTGATGATGCGGGGGGAAAAGGGCACTTGGGGATCCTGCTTAGCCGTCGGCCGAGGGAGCCCGGCGGAATGAATGCGGTGGGGAGACCCTACTCCCCGCCGGGGTCCCGGAGTCTCCCTCCTCTTCCCTCTGCGGCGGGGAGCCCTGGAAATAGGAGGCTGAAAATGCAGCCCGCTCACTAAGACACAAGGATCATTTAAAATATTAATTGTATCAGCAAATCTCATCATGATCAGATTAAAGCAAGGGTTGTGTTTCGTGCTTTTTTTTGCTTTTTTTTTTTTTTTTTGGCGGGGGCGGGAAATTGCCTGTGTGGCTGAGTGCGAAACACCGACTGGACTACAAAGCAAGCAGAAAACGGGTTCCTTTCCCCTGCCTTGGTCGCACGGGGGGTGGAGGGAGGAATGAAAAGCAGAATTTTTTTGTGAGAAAGGGCACTTTTAAAAGCTGTGATTCTCCAGTCCACTCTGGGCAGCACGTGCCTGTCAGAGGTTGTTTCCCCTTTAAGTTTTATGCTTAATATTTCTATATGATGCTCTTATTTGTTTGTTTTAAATTCCAGACAGAAACGATTCCCACTCCAGAATACACCAAGATAGATTTTCTTCAAGCCAGTTTGCTTGTAGCTTATCTCAGTTGAAGGGACAGCTTTTCTATGTTCAGGCTTTAAAATGTATATTTCATTGAGTTGTCTGGGGTGAAATATTTATATCCATTTTGTGGAAATGAGCGAGAAACAGTGCATTTTCAGGTCTGCTAGATAGAAACGGGCCCTTTTCACTTTGAAAGTGCAGACCTCCAATACCTTCAATTCTACTGGCAGAATTAGGATGGACTTGGAGGGTCCTAAACGTGACCATTCACTAAGGCGGGGGGCTACAGCTTGCAACAACGTGCTCGGCAACTTAAATCTTACGCTAAAAAGAGCAGAGAGCAAAAAAGAATGGAATACAAACTCTCCCGACATTTGTAGTCGCTTCCAAGGTGGAATGTGCATTTTAAAGCTGATGGGAACGCGTGTGTTTTGGAGAAAAAGGGAGAGAAGGTAAGTGTTTGTCCTTGTATCCGCCACTTCGGGTAGAAACAATGAAAGAACAAAGGGAACCACTTCTCCGTGTGAACATTTCACATTTTCCTTCCTTGTTGGAGTCTCCTTGCGGAGGGCTGGCGGGGGACTCGCTTAAACTTTATCTTTCGAGTCTGTACGGCGGCGACGGGGGTGCAGAGGACAGTGAGAAAGTTGCAGAGCGATTTAAATACCGCCCCCCCC
>NW_010202100.1:0-2622 GCF_000695765.1 Mesitornis unicolor
ATTATATATTATTATTATTGTATATATTATGTGTAATGCTTAGCAATATATGAAGCAGACTTGTTATTACTCTTAATATATTCCACCTATGTATCCCAACATCCTGTAGAAAATTTTAACTTATTTCACAAGGAGAGAAGACTTTTCTTTCTGGAAAAAACAGTGTTTGTGACTCATGGGAGCTGATGAAACAGGTAAAGTTTTGATGTTTGCAATACTTAAGAGAATTATCTGGATCAAATAAGATTGGTTAAACCCAGTTTGGCAATTTTTTTTTTCTGGTCAGCAAGAAAATTCATTCTGCAGCAGAAAAGTCAAGTCTCCATAGGCTCATCTTCACCGATGAGTGTTTTAGCTTGTCTTTTTCTTATTTTTCTGAATTTATTATCATGACTGACAAAAGATTATCAAGTGTTATATTAAATGTATTCAAGTAGATGAAATATTCTTATACAGTATTTCATGTTTTCATGTTTTGTTTTATTATACATCTTCATCCTGTCACATTCCTGATAATGTTTTTTTTTAACTATAATTTAAGAGGCAAATAGCTACATGATTTGCCATGGCTAGAATACATCAATGCATATCTAGAAGAGCTCACATGTTCTTCCTTCTCTTCAGCTGAACTCTACAAATAAGACGTCTCATTAAACGGCCATGTGACAGACATCCATCAAAAAATATTCTTACTAAACGCTATCCCTCAACCTAGCAACTTCACAATCAACCAGAAATACCACTCAATCAACACCTGGCTCACTTCCATGATTTTTTTTTTTTTTAAATCACTAGCCAAAGTCTGGCTGGATTGCATGTATGTGTTGTCCCACTACTTTTTCTTGCAGTTGTTTCCTTATCTTCTAGGGTTTTTGTTGCTGTTGGAAGTTTTGGTGGTGGTTTTTTTGACAAAGCACAAATTGTACTCACTCTCTCTCACTGCTCCTGCTATCATAGTTTAAACCATAGTGCATGCACTACACTTGCAACTCTCCAAGGCCAGCAGTAACCACTGCTAACACCTCCTTCACTTGACTGACAGTGGTCTGCTTCAAGACTGACTCCAGTAAGAACTGGTAACAGACACCGACAAATGCAAATTAAGCCCAGAAACTATATTCCAAAGAGAGCTGTTGTTCTAAAAGATGTATCTACCTAGTCTTATGCAATGCACAAAGTTAGGAAGTAAAATATAAATTGAATTATGTAGAGCAAAATTACTGACAGGAAGAACTTCAGCCTTGATTACACTTGAAAAAACTCTACCAGTTTTTTCCCTAAAAATCCTTTACACACCTCTGCATTACAGATGCTGTGTTATAGCTGCTATTTCCCAGAGGAATTCTCACTCTGTCTCCACACTGAAACTTACAGATACCTCTGCCTGAAAGGGTGAATGCTACCACCTCTGCTTGCCCTTCACTGGAGAAAGTCTCCACCCAGCAGTACAGGACTGTTGCACTCTGCAAATCAGCAGGAGAGGCTCCCACCACCGATTTAAGATCTGAATGGCTGCTTACACAACTCAAATTTTATGGACACATCAGTAAATCCCTACTCGCTAATGGCACAGGCATCTAAATGTGGCTCCTCAAGAACTTTTTTTTTAAGAGATAATTGAGAAATAGTTGAGAAAGCCTGCAAGGAAATGTTACTTGTTATTTGTCATCTCCTGCTGCAGTTTTATCACAAAGATATACCACTGGGGTTTGCACTCTGTGTTTATGGGCATCAGTCTGTTCATCAAAATTCCTAATCAAGCTGGTTCACCAGTATTGGTCAAAGATACTTGTTGAACACTAATAAAAATCTCACACTCATAACAGTCTTTAGCTTATTACAGTTTCACCTGAACGAAAAGGATAGATGACACACACTTTCCCCAAAGGATTATGAAAGTGTTGCAACATGTTTTAAAAGAAACTTATTTAACACTCAACTTACTTAAACTTCCCATCTACTAATGTTTGTTATTTAACTACACAGCTTTATTTCAGCTTTTCAGTTTGTGTTTGAAAACTATTTGCTTTTCATCAATAGAAGAACAGCTCTCCTACAGTAAGGCTTGCTTCTCAAAGCTGTATTTTGATCTTTAAAAACATTATCAAATCCATCCCACCTGCATTTTCAGTAAATTACCATCTTCTCTATAAAGTCCCTCTGTTGAAAACCACTACCATAAAGAACAATGTGTACAAGTTTCTACAAAGCTGGGAGTCCAAAATATAATAAATTAGGCTATAGTTGCTGCTGTGAATTGTGTTTCTGGCTGAGTTGATGCTCTGAGATTTTTCAACTTTTCCAAATAACTGATTGCCACTCTTATTTTAAAATATATTTTGTGAAGCAAACTAGGATATTCTGAACTGTTTATGACAGCAGATACCCTGTGAGTTGCTAATTCAGTGTATAAGTATTTGATCAGAAAAATTCTGTAGTAATTTTGCAGATTTATTTTGTAATACATAAGCTGTATCAACTACAGACTTTTCTCAAATTTTTCCCCTTCTTGCTTGAAAACAATCCAAAAAAGAAAAAAAGTCTCAGTACATGAACATGCTGTTTCCTTGTTATTATATATCTGTCATGGTTTTAGGGCTGGGCCGGCCACTAAACCCTGGA
>NW_010202101.1:0-366 GCF_000695765.1 Mesitornis unicolor
CCCTCCACAGCCCCCCCAGTCCCTATCACCACCCCTTGTGATCCTGGTCCCATTGGGGTCCCCCCCAGTCATTGTCACCACCTCCAGTGTCCCCATCCCCATCGGGTCCCCTCCAGGCCCTATCACCACCCCCCTATGTCCCCATTGTGTCCCCTCCAAGCCCTTGTCACACCCCCCAAGGTCCCTGTCCCCATGGGGTCTCCCCAGTCACTGTCACCACCTCCAGTGGCCCTGGTCCCATTGGGGTCCCTATGTCCCCTCCACAGCCCTCACAGTCCTTGTCACCACCCCCAGTGTCCCCAACCCCATGGGGTCCCCCCCAATCCCTGTCACCCCCAGCCTCCACCCCTTGTCCCCACAGGGTCC
>NW_010202101.1:383-718 GCF_000695765.1 Mesitornis unicolor
TGACCTGGGTCTCGTTGGGGGTCACTGTGTCCCCTCTAGAGGCCTCTCAGACATTGTCACCCCCCCAGTGTCCCCATGGGGTTCTCTCCAGTCCCTGTCCCTATTGGGGACCCACTGTCCCCTTTGGGGTCCCCCCAGTCCTTGTCACCCTTTCCAGGGTCCCTGTCCTCATTGGGGATCCCTTCCAGGCCCTGCCACCCAGCAGTGTCCCCGGCCCTTGGCCCCATTGGGGTCCCCCCTAATCCCTGTCACCCCTCATGTCCCCAGCCCCTGTCACCCCCCCAGGGTCCCTCTCCCCACTGAGGTCTCCATGTCCCCTCGAGCCTCCCAAAATC
>NW_010202102.1:0-4773 GCF_000695765.1 Mesitornis unicolor
GGTGCGGGCTGTCCGCCGCCTGGGTGTTGCTGTGGTACCTCAAGGTCGGCTAGGGTGGTGTACGACACCGAGGCCGTTACGAGCCGAGAGCGTTATTAGCGTATAATTTCTGCATTATTATCTGGGGAGCCAAGACCCATCACCTGCCCCTACTAAGAAGAACAAGCGATCGACTAAGATAAGGAAGCTTTTCACAAAATTTACTGAAGGATCCATATCTAAGAGAAACACAAGTTGCTGATGACTGATAACTTTGCAGAAGTTGATGGCAGAAACATCTGGATGAACAGATAAAGCCAGGAGGGTGCTGATGGATGCTGGTGCTGCAAGACCTACGAAAATACAGTTGCTTTGCTGTACCACATTTATGACTGGATAATTAGAAATACGCATCAGTTGGTAATTAGGTGATGCATGTCATACCCTGGTATAAAACCCCTAAAGAAAAATCCCTGGGGTGTCCCCCGTTTTGCTGGGGCACCTCATGCATGTGAATAAATATTTACCTTTGTGAAGTAGTGTCATAGTTTGTGTCCTAGCTTCTCAATCAACTGTGAACTTGTAACGAGTCCAATGAGAGCGTGCCTTGGCTCATTTCTCTTTTGGTGGGTTGCCCTGCCCTGGACCAACATTTCCACCTCTAGTGTTGAGTTTCAGAGATCTTTGTGAGGTTATGAGGAGCAGTGCCAGCAGGTCAATGGCATTTGGGGTCTGTGCATACCCAGGCCTGCCTACTGACAGTGCCTGAGGGAAAAAGAAGCTCTCCAGACCTTGCAGTGGTTCATAGGCAGATTGAGGTCAGGTGCTTTGGAGAATGCCACGGCTTAATGTTGGGTTAGGAGAGGGCAGGCTGAAAGAGCTAAGGTCTTCCTTAGGAAAAGACTAATCGAAGGAGTTGGGTATTTCCCCACTTCCCCTTCAGTTTCAGGTGAACAGTTAACACGGAGAATTATTTTGAAGAAAATGAGCCTCACCAACGGGGACCCAGAGTTTAAAGAACTCAGTTATGTATTAATAACCGAAATTGACTGAGTAGATACAGAAGCTGAAGGCACATACTTAGTCTCCTTCAATAATATGAAACCCTTATGAAGAAACATACCGAATTCTAGCTGTGCCTAATTTATTTGACAGCAGTGCTATGTATATCACACAGCAGCTAGCATCTAGGTGTCCATATGCTTCAGGCATTACATACGTGTATACATATATATAATAAATTATATGTGTACAAAAGATGACACAGCCCTCTCTGTCGTTTAGTTAACTGATTGCTCATGCAGACCTGGTGTGGGATTTTTCAACTATTAACCTCATAGTGTTTCCGTCCCTCTTAGATGCTGTTGCAGTTCCACATTTAAGGGTTTTTTTTTCCCACTAGCATCATGTTCCATATTCCAGCATACCTGGAACTCATTGGGGTTTTGTCCTTGTCTTCAAGACACAGCAACTAAGATGCTGACTCTTCATGTTTCTTGATTGTCTCCTCAGTGCTAATAATCACTGCATCTGAGAAAAATCACTGCTCTGTTCCCTGCTGTCATTTCTTGAACATCTTTCCTCTAACTACTAAGCTGCTATTTCTTCCAATTGCAAAAATAAACATTGAAAGTATCTTAATAGGAAATGCTGTTTAAAATAGTTCTGAAGTTTTGTTGTTTTTTTTTTTTTAATCTAAAACATACGAATAACTTATGCAGTTATATATATTTGAACTGTCAGTGAATGTGCCTGAAATGATTACATTAACTGTGTTGTCCTAGATCTGTAAACTGCATCCTGCCTCATGCTTCCGAGTATAAACCATCTCACCAACTGCTCAGGGTCACTTAGTAAGACCTCAGTTTATGAATACTTACTTTTCCAAGTGCAGTTCTACGGAGGGAGGCTGTTTAGTCATTCTCATTATACAAAACTCTGGGATAAACGAGGCTGCTTAATGTGAAAAAATTCAAAGAAATATTTGCTAAAGAGAACATTGAGCAAGTGGACTTTCTCAGGTCCTTACAGACTTTTACAGAACCTGGAATTTAATCTTAAAATAAAATTTCATGAGGCATTACTGTTTGTACATTCTAGTCATTTATTTACGGAGCACTGGACCAGGCTGCCCAGAGAGGTTGTGGAGTCTCCTTCTCTGGAGACATTCAAAACCCGCCTGGACGTGTTCCTGTGTGACCCAGTCTAGGTGATCCTGCTCTGGCAGGGGGGTTGGACTGGATGATCTTTCAAGGTTCCTTCCAACTCCTAATATTCTGTGATTCTGTGATGAACTTATGTTTTAAGAAGTACTGAGAAAAATCTTACTGCCCCTCACCTGGTATTTACCGTTGTGACTCCTGATTAAATCAAGTTGTATTTTCTTTTCCATTCTATCATTTGACTATGACCTTGGGCAAATCGCTTTGTCCTTTTTGCTTCTTCAGGCTCGTTTGCCCTAGGGGCTACAGGTTATTTCTTACTACAGTTACAGTTAAGAGAGTGAGCTGCAATTACTGTTTATATGGCTATTACAATAAAACAATTTTTTTACTATTTCTAAATAGGAGGTGGAGGAAAACAGAAACAGAGTGAATGTAGGTAACACTTTAGGATTAAAAATCTTTTTGGCAGTGAGTCAACCTTCATCGATTTAAACCTGGAATCGTTGACATTTGCCTGCAATTTTTCTTTTTCAGTGAAAGGAACTAATTTTTTAAAAAGAGTACTTAGAGAGGTTTAAAGACTTAGCATTATTTTAAGTACAGAAACAAGATGATAGAAAAGTGAATTAAGAAAAAATCCTACAGAGGTAAGACTCCCTGTAGTCTAGTTGATCCTCTATTACAAAAAATAATATAACGTGGGCATTCCATTGGAAGGGATGGTGAAGCCTTGTTGTAAAGGGACATAAACATCTGGCAATACACCTGGTCTCTACACGTATTTATAAATCACCTCAGGCGTCCCAAGGTACCACAGAGAATACAGGAAAATTGAACTAAGAGCATACATAAGCCAAAGAAAATAAAAACAGTCTTGATTTAGCATGGAAAGAAACGAGTCTCGTTTACTGCACAAGCACAGTCTGCAAAGACATGATGCAGTTTTGCACTTCTTGCACCTTTGCACCTGCTGACTTTCATTTATATCCTCCAGGCAACAAGCAAGCCTGAAGGCCTTTGGCTCGTAACCAATGCTGTCGTTGCAACACGGTGCTACATGAGTGGCTGCAGCCCTGGTGCAGCCTCCCCGCTCGCCTCTGATCTGAGAAAGTCGACGTTTCCTGGCGTCTTTTCTAAAACGGTTTGTGTGGTGAACCTCCCAGAATTGTTGCTGCTCAAGATCAATTAATACGTAGCGAGCTGCTTTGCAGATGCCAGCTTTGCCTGCAAGCCTTGAAATGTGTTTGTCGCCTTCGTTTCTGGAGTTTGAGTTGTGCTCTTGGAAGTTCTCCTTGAAGACCATCTATTCAAAGGGTCCAGAACCATAGATTTAAATGTTAACCCAACACAGCTTTACCATGGAACCAGCTGCAAATTTGGCCCTTGATCCTTCTTTCTTATACCTGCTATAACACAATTGTCTGCATTTTCTTCAAATTGTAGAGCAGTGCTGTGCTGGTTGCCATACATACCATCCATTTTGTTCTTCATGAAAAAAAGGAAATTAACAGTGAAAAGAGCTAGTCTGTAGTCAAATATCCCAGGTTTATGATCTACAAGTTATTTTGGACCATATACTGCCACACATATGCATTACTGCTGTTCTCATTGACAGGACCATGGAAAGCGGGTACCCCCTTGGTAAATTAAAACTCTCCCAGAATGCTTTGATTAATAGGACTGGAGACACCACACAAAATATCTCCAGGTTTATGTATCCCAGAGAAGTGAAAATTAGGACTTGTGATCATGACGCTCTTAATTTCTTCTTTTTTTTTTAAATTTTGATGTATATATGTTTTAATTGTAGTGTAACTTAATTAATGGCACCCTGGTTTTCAGAAAAAAAAAGTTAAATAGTTTCTGGAGCTGCCATCACATTTAAGGTTCAGCTGATGCCACCATGGAACTGAGTTTGCTCTGGGGAGCCAGTGCTGGGGAAGTGCCAGAATAAAATAATGCAGCCTGAATTGGCTAAATGTGCATCTTGCTGTGCCAGAGGCTGACTGGAGCAGTAATTCTTATCATCCGTAGCTCTGCTGGGTAAGCCACCAGGATGTGCTCAGCTAAGAGCTTTTCTTCGCACGTGGGCCAAACATTTCTCTCTCCTCTCAAGTACTGTCACATAAAGGAGAAAGAGTACCATGCACCAGGGTTCATCACTGAAGTGGCTACTGGCATGAGGACAGGCACCCCAATACACTTTCTCTAGGTCCAGCTGGCCTTTTCTGAAGCCTAGATTTGTCTAGATTTAAGCAACAGCTTCTGCTTCACACGGGGGAAATTAATGAGATTGGTGACTTCTTTGTTATGTCACAAAACAATTTCAAGGCTCCATATAAAAATTTGATCATAAAGAGTGAAATTGGCCTCATGAGTAGAGACGTGAACTAGAATTTGGCTGGATTTGTCTGTTGAGCATTAATGACATGCACACCGTCACTGGAACCAGCATAGAATTGTTATGGGTACGAAGAAATTGGCTTCACATTTCTAGCCTAGAAACACCTGGCTGCTGGAGTCCAGTCTCCCAACCTGGCCAACCATGAACTGGTGCTTACTACAAGACAGACCTGCACCATGTACCACCCCATGCTCGCAAGAATCACAGAATCACAGAATATTAGGA
>NW_010202103.1:0-16608 GCF_000695765.1 Mesitornis unicolor
CCCTAACGTTCTGTGATTCTGTGTGAAAGCTCCAGTGGAGCTATGTCCATTAGCTAAGGCTGTGAATTACAACTCCAGCATGATATTATCCCCATACTTAACTTGCAGTGAAAATCTAGCACACTCAAAGCAAACAAACAATAAATGGCCAACATCCCATGAGACTTCAAGGATTGCATACTGCCAGAAAAGGCAGATTTATTTCCACTGCTCAATGCTGGGAAGATACAAGCAACCAAGAATGGGCAACTGGAGTCTGTTAAGACAGTCGGCAGTTCATGGCTTAAACCAAAACTTTAGGGTATTTTGGTATTGTTTGATTTTGCTTTTAAGTGTTTGCCCTTGTCTGGATGAGGCTAAAAAATGCCCGTTAAGACTGCAATCTTTAGCAATTTCTGAGCCATCAGGCAGTTGCCTGCCAATAATACAAATGCTAAAAGCATTTGACAAGGGAACAAAAAGCACAAGTAATGATATGCAGATGGATTTTGGAACTAATGGGCCAGGAAGTCTACCAGAAAACTCCTTTCAGCTAGCCAATATGAATGAGAGCACACTTTTTTCCTGGACTTGCTATTATCACTTGCACTATCTCTATTTCATGTCCCAGTCAGGAGTAGTCCCAGTAATCCTTTAAGTATCCCGAAGGCCCCACAATTGGCTCTTGCTGCACGGGCACTCTGCTAACTTATGCTCAACTTCTTGTCTGCCAGGACCCCAGATCCTTTTTTGCTAAGCTGTTTCCTAGTCAGCCAGACTCGTGCGCACATGGGGCTATTCCGTTCCAGAAACAGGACTTTGCGCTTGCCCTTATATCCCATTCTGTCTCCTTCAATTCAGTATAGGGTATTTGGAGTGAAAACAACATGCCATAAACCCCATTGCAAGGGGGCAAAAATACATCCTACTTTTGTAGTAGTGGTGCCATCATTAAGTTCTCTCAGTGCTTACAAAAGATAAATTACTAGATAAATAACAGCTTTCTCAAACTCACCTCAAGCAAGCAATTCAGTGAAACAGCAGCACTAAGCTGGTATCAACACTCCCCTTTACGATAAAATCCCTTGAGTCACAACAGTGCCAAACAAATTACTGGACCACCATGAAAGTGTGGTCCAGTTAATCCTAGATCCTTGTGTTAGACCTATTACATTGAATGCCTGGTGCTGACAATACTGAGTTCAGGACAAAGCATGAAACATGACAGAGTTTGGCTTTTTGTTTTTGTTGGTTGTTTTGTGATTTTTTTTTTAAGCAGACAAAGCCAAACACATGTCTAGAGAGATTACCAAATTTAAACTACTACATGCCTCCTCTTCCACTCCTTTTCCCACAAGATATAATGACATTTCCATGATATTTCTAACATATTTGAGCTCTACAGATTCAATGCATATGTAGGTCTTCTGGTGAAGTCTGCAGTGAACTAGGGTAATCTGTAACCCACATTACTTAACCTCTTGCTGTCCTACCTGTTACAGTCATTGCCTCTCTCTCTGACAGGCTCTCTTGTTTTCCTACAATGAAGGACATATACTTTGGTTCCCTGTATTTCTCCTGCACCTACCAACTTCTCCTTCTCCATATTTTTTTTGGATTCAGAATTGCCCAACAGAATAAAGATGTCAGATCATTGTTCAGAAAATTCAAAGTATTTCAGTGAGAATGAGATTTGAATCTTAATGCTAGACTTCGGGCCATCCCCTTTAAAAGCAAAATTAAAGGTATGGCTTAGATTCAGGAAAAAATGCATCTCGGAAAACAATATGGCCACAAGTATCCTAAGGTTATTGCTTTTTCTAAAAATGCAGCCAAGCTGTATTCTCTATTTTTAAGCTGACAAGCATAACTGGAGTACCACTGGATCACCTATATTAATAAAAGGAGGAAAAATATTCCCTGTAGTACTCCATAAAAAAATATCTAAAGAAACTCGAGATCAACAGTTTCACCAATTCATACAAACTTATTGAAGAAAACTACACCATTTTCTTCATTTTTAAAAAATGCAAATCAGAGGCATACTCCTATCAGCAACTAAGAGAAATTCCTTCCCCTTCCATAGATTTGCTAACTTTTCTTGGTTGAAGTCACACAGGCTGTCAGAACAGGACTCAAAAGCTAATAAATTTATCTTATTCCCCGACATCACTCTGCAACTGGTGTTGAGCTCCAGTTTCCTGCAGCAGCCACTTACCTTGGAAACAAAACAGTCTGCTATAGCCACAGGATCATTTTCACAGTTTTCTAAATCTTGCAGAAGTTCACTAAAATAAAGAGCAGGAGAAGGAAAGACAATTATGGCACACCTTGGAATAGCACATCTGTATATTCGGAGCCAGACAGTGCTTTGTCATTCATGACAGAGAGATGCAGAGCATCATTAAGATGATGCAAGGAGTCCTAAAAAGGGAACAAGAACCCCTTCGGTGCCCCTCTTGCTCCTAGATGTATAGCTGCTGTGTTTTTTGTTTGTAGGCAGACAACTACTCTAAGGAAATGGTGTTTCCACATAGTTAAAAATTCAAGTCCTCACAATGACCATGGATTGCTGATATCCTAAGCAAAGCTGAACACATCTTCCTTCAGATTGACAATTCTATGATATTCGCAGTGGTGAATATGGCCCTGTCCCATAAAGGCTTTGTATGTTCTAGGAGCTTTACTTTACTGAGGAAGATGATGAGCTGGTCTGAAAAACACATATGAGAACCAGGGATGTATTACTCATACCAGAAGAATGGTAATAAGCTCAGTCAGGAAAAATCTGTCCACCTTCAGTGGATCTCTTTACTAAAGAAAAATGGTCTTCTGGAAGGGAATATTTAAATTCTATATGCATAAAAATAAAATCTTACTGAGAGGATTTTATAATTTTGACATACAATGAATTTATTTCCTGCTTGGCAACAGGAGCAAAGCAATAATGGAGCATGTTCACTGTTGTATGAAACTCAGTTCTCAAAAGGCAATTCAGTGAAAGAAAGAGTTCAAGCAGAAGAAGAAAACCTCAAAGGACTCTCCTTGATCCAAGCAGTCTTGAGTCTTACCAAAAGGTGCACTGAAAAACGAGAGAAGAAACTAAGTTTTCTGCCAAGCTGGTTTCTGATAGAACTTTTCGGTTTTTGTGGTTTCCACACACATCCCCCCCTCCCCTCATCAGATTATTTTCCATTTGGGGCTACTTTTCTCCCAGTTCACAGCTGGTTCCCTGAATGAGTTTTGTGTAAGAGTTGCTAAGCCTGTACCTAGGAAACTACCCTTTTCCCCTCTAAGCAGACACAATTTCCCTCTGTAAGCAAAATAAAGGAGTGAACCAGAAAAGTTTCCTGAGTTTTTCTTTGCTTCTTTAATTGCTGGAGGAAGGAAGGAGAGAAATCAGCTATCAGTCACAAGGAACAAAGACAGACAAAGACTGTGGGATCAGTGGCCACTAAGTAACTCCGCACAGCAACAATTTAACCTCCACAATTTCTCCCTTCATCAAAATGGGACTAAAAATACATCCTTTGCTTGATACCCCACATTCATGAAGCTCTTTTACATCAGCAAAAGCAGAAAGCTGTAACAGTGGTGACCATAACCATTAGTTATAATGACTGACTGCATTCCACACATGAGTATTGGAAATAATATCAGATGCACTGCACAGGCTCAGAGGATCCCTGCTGTCTGGCAGGCAGACATTCTTCTGATGGCTTACAGTATGTAGCACCTTGATTGTCATTTTATGCTTACCGGTCTCCTGTAATACCCTGTTGTTTCTCCCACGGGATGCAGTAATGCAACACTTAAAGACTTTATATATTCATACAATGACTCCAGGTTTACACAGTAAATGCGCTAGTGGCTTGTGTCTTCAGCAGAAGCCCACAGTGTAAGGCTGTGCTTTGAAAGATTTTGTTACCTGTACAGCACTCTCTTGTGTCTCTCCTGACTAGTAAGAATAGGATTGGTAAGAGCAGCCTTCCACTGTAAAAATAACAAATCTGTCACACCCAGGAATCTTGAAAAGCTTAAATAAATCCCTAAAATACCAAGGTGACATGTGAAAAGCAAGGCTATTATTATAGGCTACATCTAAGTATCTGACAGGATGCAGAAGAAACAATAGAGAAAAGCATTAGTTCCTTTCACGTGAATATCCAGAGGTTACCAAGTACTGTGCAGTCTACCCCATAAATGCTAAAGGAACAGCATCTACAAAAACCTCCATTCTCTCAATGCTTTGCAGAACACAGCATTCAAAACAAAAACGGACATGGGAGGCATAATCTGGTCTTCATGGTAGAATACTTTCATCACATAAAGTTCTGGAAAATTAGTCTGAAAAGTTCAGACTTTCAGTAAAAAAGGAAAAAAAAACAAGAGAAATTTAGCCTTGATGTAACTTCACTGTCACAAAAATCACATTAGCCAAACCAAATTAATTTCAACTCACAAAAAAGTGAGCTTCCATTAAAGGTGAGCTCTTACAGGTTTTATGCAGACTCCTGACAACAAGTCAGCCCTTTCCACTGTGAAGCTCAGAGCACAGGAACTGCTGAAAACAGCAGTTATAGAAAATGGCTCTGCACTATATTTTCATGCTACAGTAGCCACCGATGGACAAGGACCATGCAGGATGATTTGTGTGAGCAGCAGAGGTTTCAGCTTGGCCACTCCTAAGATTGTCTGAATGTTGGTAGAAGTACTAAACTTGAGCATGTTTCTCTGCAGAGTTCCCATTTCAGAACTGAGTCATGGTATCAGATGGAGAATTTATCCTAAACTCACACTGGAAAGAATCTCAGCACAAGAGACCAGTGAAGAAAGGCAGCAAATGCTGACTTAGAGAACACATTCCCCTTCCAAATATATACATTAATAATGGGGAAGCTTTTTCCAAGAGATGGAACAAGACCAGTGGACCAGCATATAGTCAGTGATTCTGCTTGAAGAAATACCTTTCCAAAAAGAAATCATAGTCACAGGACTAGCAGTTACCATCATGACCATCATTTCTGCCATGCAATGCAACAACTAAAAAATCTTAAGTAGTTTAGCTGAGAGAAATTCCCATTTGGTGAAATGAAAATTTTCAGATCTATACAAAATCCAAAAAGCCCCAAGACCTTTGTTCATTGACCATAAATGGTCAAATTCAAAGTTGAGCAAAACAAGGTCATTCTGAAACTATAAAATCATGCTCACAAAAAGCATCTGAAACTACTAACAGTGAACTGCCAAATGGACCTTTTTCAAAGGTAAAAATAAAGAAAAAGCTCTAGAGTATGCTTACGGCCCTGAAACTAACTACATGCCAAGTTTCACACAGGAGGGAACTTAATCCTTGAAGCTATATTGGGATCTACAATGAGTGTTCAGTCTTAAAAACTCACGATTTCCATGCAGAATTTCAAATTAGAAGGCCTGAAATACATTAGTAATTTACTAGAGGCTTTGGACAAGTGAGTTTGAGCCATTGTAACAGATCTATCTTTAAAATTGTCCAAAACTGCTCTTTTCTTTTTAATTTTTTTTATTAACCTCTGCAAATCTTTTTTTGCAATTCAATTATTCTGCATAATGACTGATCATACTTGAAAGTATTTTTATTAGATAATATTTTCAATGATGCTGGTGTAAATATGTCCTAGCTACCAAGTCTGCCATTTATCTAGCTTTTGAAGGATCAGAAAATACAATGGCCATGACTGTTTTTTTCCATCCTGTGACCACTGGGAAGCTGTAAGTTCACAATCATTGTCTCATGGTTCTAAAACATATCATTAGGCTAGCACTATGTATTTTCCATCATGTTAGACATTCAGTCACGTTAGTCATTGTAGCTGAAGCAGGACACAGCAGCTTTCTAGTTAAGTGTATTTCCATTACTCTGCAGTAGCTGTTTTAAGTTTCAGAAAAAGATTTTATGTTTCATCTGTGTCCATAAGTTCTGAATAGACTCATCCCCACTTTTCCCTTTGCTACTGAACAGTGATCTCAGCAGCAGAGCCACTTTAAAATAACTTCCCATGATTATGGAAAAACATTGAAGATGCTCTTTGACCAAGTCCTCTACTTCAGAATCCTCTGTTGATTCAATTAAATTATCTGTTGGTCTTTAAAGAACACAGTAGTCTGGAAGATGTTTTGTCAACTATAGCAAACCTAAGAGAGCTTTTACAGGAGTAATGGGATATAAAGGATGTGAGAACTTCACGCTAACTTATTTCTTGCATCAACTGAATAGTCAGGTTTTCCTTAAATGCTGAATAAGTTAATTCTTTTTAGAGTAACAGACGATTCAAAATAGCAGCAGCATGCTCCTAAAACTGCAGATGCTGCATGTCCCATACATGAAATTTTATTACAGGCTCCCAGAATACCATTTGTGGAATTTTAGAGAAGGCTGTAAAGATAATAAACAGAAGCCTTCAGTAAATAGAAAGGTACTTGAACACAGTTTTGAGAAATTAATGCAGGGAGTCCCTAGCAGTATAAAACACTACAAAAGCCAGATCTGGGGGACGTGTATCAGTACACGAAAGGACCCAACATAGTACAACTAAAACAACATCTCTTTAGTGAGTCAATAATTTCATTCACAGTCACCTTGCATCAGAGTCAGTTAGAGAAGAGAGCAGGTCAGGCTTAAATTCATGGAAATATCTACCATGAAAACAAAAAAAAGTAAATGCAGACCACATTTTATTCATAAAATAAACAGCTAAAAGAATATCTGATCCCAGCAAACCAACTGTGCTGAGAAGCAAAGACAGACTATTTCTCAATTTATATATCTTGGCTGTAGTAAAGTTATAAAAAAGTATTTGCTTGGCTTGCTCCCTCCCCATTAACACAGGTTACTTAACTGTTTTCGTTTGGTTAAATATGAATTTACCTGTTGAAATGGTAGATATCCCGTATGTTTCCAAACAGGGCTGATCGCTCTTCAGTCCCCAGGGAAAGCTTGGTCTGGTCAGTGATACAGTCAAGGTAATCCTACAAGAAAAATGAGAAGGAGACCTTCAGAAATTTCCTCTGTCTCTAGATCAGTAAATGGAGCTATGTTTTATTGTACAAGATGAGTCTCTTCATATCAGTTTCACCTTATTACAGTAAAGCCTTCAGTAGCCCCTCTGTGAACAGTCACTCTATTATGAAGGGTAACAGTACTTATCTGTTCACTGAAACCAAGAAAATAACAAAAGACTGAACATTAAGTTATAGCCCTTAGACAGGACAGCCAACATTTCTCTTGCTACTGATACACAAATGTATTCAGATTTCATTCATAATGACAGTTTAATTGATCATTTAACTGGGTCAAAGACAAAAAACCTGTAAAAGCAGGAGATGAAGAATGTCATTTAAAGCAGTCTTAGTAGCAGAAAACCTATATAATGAAGAGCAGAAAGCACACAAGCGACGCAGGCTCAGAAAAGTAATCACTGCACAAAAAAAAATTTACATGTTAGTTAAGAAAACAATGTAGAGGACACATCTTAATATATATTTAACCACACATACATTTACATTGCAAATTCCATTGCTATATACTCTAGCAGATTTCCTTTTGTATTTACAAAAGTGATAGTGTCTCGTCTGGGGACTTTAACTGAGTAAAAACAAGACAGAAAAGGCTCAGATCAGCAGTGTTTTGGGAGAACAACTTTTCCATCTCTTCTCTCTCTTTGATAAGAGCTCAACTCCTGAAGTGTCACCTTTCATTCTGTTGCTGCTACAGTATTAAAATTTCTCAGATAAGGGCAAACAAATCCAGCAGGCTATTTAACTAAATACAACTCATAAACCAAGAAACCCAATGTGCTGCCATATTCGTGAAGAAATTCTGTTGGAGGACGGAAATAAAAGTGAAAACAGCTGAAACAATGCAAAATAAAAATCAATAAAACCCCTTAGCCTGGGGTAGACAATGTGGTGTGGCAACCTCCCAAAAGCAACACAGTCTTCCACTGTGATTCACAGAAGGAGCCCTGCAAAACGTCAATGAGGCCATGAAAACTTCTAATATATAACTGTGTTCCAGAGTCGCAAAGAAAAAAATATTACAGAACACATAGATTGGCCAAGATTTATTCACTGTGTCAATGCAACGAAGACAAAAGGTTTGATCAAACATGGATCTGACTTTGGGAATTTTGATGCCCTCATAAGGAAGGTTAAGAATTGCAGTGTTTGACCCTCCATCCCCATATCCTTCTTTCCAACTGAAATAGTGTCAGCAGAGTCATAGGTATAACCAAGATTCAGGTTTAGGTACCAGTAGGCTTTCCTGTCCTCTCTGCTTAACCTAATGCTCAAAAATCCACACTCTTCCAACACCTCCAGTTAAAGGTGCCCCTCATCACTCAGTACTTTTTGCCAAGAGAAAGCAAGCAAGCCAAGGCAACTTCAGCATCTTTAAGAAAAGTAACAAGTGGCAGTGGTCAGGCAAGCAGGCAGGTCCCTGAGGAGCCATCTTATCTCTTCTGTGATGGACATCTGACTTGTACTCTACCTTCTCTTCTAGCTGACAGCAGTCTCACAGTCCAAGTCTGTCCTTGAAATATATTTGTGCAGTAAGTCACTGAAACCTGAACTTGTCTTTCACTTTTTATTTATACTTAGAAGTTGTAGAAGAGTAAAAGGTTCAGGATGGCGAGGCAGGTAGGACTGCAGCAATCAATACACTAGGTCAAAGGCAGAAGCAGATGACAGCTTAAGGACTACTCCAGTGATGGCAGTAAATAAATAAACTTTCTGTCCACTAATACAAATCTGCATATAAAAGCGAAGAACAGAAAAGCTCCGGTGGAATTGTGATCCTCTGAAAACATTTTTAGCACTGCAGGAGCACTGCAGCACCCCGAGATGGTATGATGGGGTGGGTTGCAGAAGAATGGAAATCTTACAGTATGTAACTCCATAAAGCAAATTTATTGAATAAAGAGGAGACCCTTTCAAATTAATTCATCTCAGCATAGCTGGAGCTTGGGTTTCTTCAAAATAACTAACAGTCCACAGTTATTTCCAGTATTTTAGACAGTGTTATAAGCATGACCTGGTTTGTGCTCCTTTTGTCTTCTTATTCTGGTTACATATACTGTCTCAGTCTTTTACCAACTCTTAGAAAGAAAGAGGGAACCAAGTACTTCCCAATGCTCCTGCCAAGCAGCAGCCTGGAGGTGCTCTGGCAGTTTTCCAGCATTCCCGCAACATATGCCAGTATCAGGTTATACCACACACCCATAGCTTCTGCTCTCTTTTGCTAGAAGTTCCTTAAAGCTGTGCTTCAAGCCCCCTTCTCCTCTCAGCATCAGATCAGAAACAAACCAGAAACTAATGGTTGATTTGTGCTTACCTAAAGGGAGATGTCTATTTGCTTAAAACGCTTGGGATTCAGAGGTACCTTGTATCTCACCTCATACTGTTAGGAAATCACACAAGATTCAGGGACTGCTTTCGTGCTTTAGCTTTCTGTTTTTGTTAATATTGCTGACTTAAGGCTTGTACAAGTCTGACAGCTACAGACATGTTTACATTGCTGTTACAGGTGTAAGCAGATACCTGAGCTAGACCCAAGCTACTTAACATGGTACTGACAGTAGGGTGGTCAAAGCAGCAAAAAGCTTCAGATAACCATGTTTATGAGAAAGAGGTAGACACCGGACAGTCTTGGCACAGTGGTCAGATGAAGCTCAGGCACTGTGCAGCAACATGGTGCTTGCAACTGACACAGCAAATGGGACCCTTCTGGTTATATAGCTTTATGGAGTGTGTGTGCTCTCACAGAGGCTTCATGAACTCATCCAGGAAACAAATACAGTACTGGCATATAATGTCCTCTGCAAGGACACCCTCACAGGCAGATCAAAGCTACCCAGCCATGGTGTTTTTCCTAATTATTTCTTAGCAAGTGGTACTTTACCCCTATGGTAGTCACTGCAACCTCCTACAGCGTATCAACAGCTGTTATCATCTGAAGCCATAATGAAAGGTTTGGAGCTACAAGATAACAGGGAAGGCTGCAACCATAATGACACAGCGCAGAAATCAATGAAATTTATCAGAACAGAGTACCGGCCTTATTAACTTTGTTTCTTGTCAGCATCTATGGACCCTCTGTCGGCACTGAATGATTTGTTTATAACCTTTGCCTTCACCAGCCTTTTATTGCTTCTTTACAGTTACAACAAAACATTTAGCTTACTTTATAGGAGAAAAAAAAAAACCACAAATGACAGTCATCTTAGACTGATTTATGGAGCAAGGTTTGCTCTAATGGTATTGCACAATTTTTACATCCTATTTCCTGAAACTCTCCAAAAACTAGAAGAGTCTTGCCAGACTACCCTGCTTTCTTTGCTGGGTTTTTATGTTTTCCCCATTTGTCTTTCATCACACCGAATCCATCAGAAGAAATGTCTGACAGAAGCTGCACCTCCTGACTACCATCTCCTCCTCCTTAATCACACAAGAAAGATTTCTAGAGGAACAAAATTATGACAACACTATCTCAGAGGCTAAAAAAGTAATTATATGAATTGGAAATTAGTTTAATCAATATGTGAAGATATTTTTGCTAATTTTGTCCTTTTCTTGAGAGTTTAAACTAATTTTTTCCATGACCAAACTTCAGGAACTAAATGCAAACCAGTGGGACATTTTGACCTAGCCACCCAGGTTTTCCTTTGAAAACGGACACACACTTAGCTTTAAAAACAGGCTACAAGCTGAACAATAATAAATAATAAATCAGCCATTAATATGGCAATGTTAAAATTACACATTAAAATGAGTAATATTAATGGTAATGTTAACATGGTAATGCTAAATAAAATGGGTAAAAGCCACACTGTCTCATAAAACAAAAATAAATTGTTATCCTGCCCTGCAGGAAACATACACTATAGAAGTTCTTAATAACCCCTTTACAGGGCAGGACTGTGCATACATGGGTATGACCAAAGATAAGCAAACATGTTGAAAGAGCAGCATTGGTACATAAGTACACCTTTTTCAAGAGGCAAACATGCAGGATAATGAAAATTTGATTAAATACCAGTACCAAAAAAAGGATTCTACCCACCACAAAACTTTGCTTTCCAATGCCTAAACATTGGCTGCAGGAGAAAGTAAAGCAGCTGTACGTCTCTGGACTTCAGCAACACACTCTTTGGCTCAAGAGCTGAGGACTTTTATCAGGAAAATTCAGTCTCTGACCAAAAAAATGCATAAAATCAGGTACTTATCAAAACTCCAATGACTTCTAGTGTTGCAGCCTGAAAAGGAAGATGTAATATTAAATCAAGCAGGACCTAATCCAGGCAATGCCACATAATAACTAAGACTCCAGTTTTCTGATACTCCTTAGATCTGTGCGGCAAGCAAGTAAGGCAGTTTAAGTAAGGCAGCTTGTATTCCTAGATGTTACACCATACCCATAGGCATATATTTGCCCGACTTCCCTCTACCTAACACAGATGCACATGGCCCAAATCAGATGGCTGTACAGAAGAGGAACCACTGAAATGGCTCAGCAGCCTTGACCACCTAAGTACTACTTCCACACCACTTTGAGGAAGAGGCTGCAGGACTGAAGGCAAACATGCCACAAACCGGATCCTGCTTGTACCCTGCTAGCTAGAGCTGTGCTGATCAAACTAGCTACATACCGGTAACCAAAGAGAAAGCTGGGTAACAGTTGCACGACAGAGTAACTGCTATAACATGCTCCCCATTGCTAATCCTGCCAATTACACAGGTAATTGTATTATGTACAAATTCTCCTTTTGCATAATTTTTTTCTATTTTTTTTCTTATTATTTTATGGCATGTACAGCAACATACTCTGAATGCCTTGTGGGTCAAGAAATAGCCTACTATCCACAACAGGTGGCCAAGGATGCTGAATTCTGGTCAGTGCACCTCACTGCAGCTTTTTATATTTAATTAATAAAAGATTAATATAAAGTACAGCTGCACCCTGCAAAGCAAAGCTGCAGCTGTAAAACAAACATATTTTGCTTTCTTGCTCTGGTTCTTCTGGCTATATGAGTCCAAGGACTGATTGAGACCTAAATCAAATCCATCTCCTTCCTGTACCAAATCTTTTTGTCAAGATTTCTCCTTAAAACAACTAATAATCTTTGTTGTCATCACTTTCTGTGATGGAAGAAAGGCCCACTGTTTTAACACAGGTCTCCTGTAATCTGCACATTGCTTTACTTGGAGACACATATAGAAAAACTTTTAATGCAGCCAAACTTAACACATTTCTGACTGCTTTCCTCCCCTCATCTTCTGTCTTTCATATTCTTCCTCTTCAGTCTCTGTAACCAAACTACTCACACATCTATAGGCAACCTCATTTCAACTGAAACCAGCCTTCCCTTCTGGAAGTGAATTGCTCTTCAAACCATTTCCCACCTCCCATCCCATGTCAAAGCCCTTGCCATTCCCAGCCCTCCAGAGACAACCTGGCAAGTTCCCAAACAGCAGGCAGAAATCCATGCCTGTCCAGATAATTACTGTCCTTAACCTCCCACTTCTGAAATTTCTCTGTAGAAGCAGCAGAAACGGCAGCAGCTTTGCTTCAATGTCTTACCTGTATTGATTCAACGGAGAGGGGAGGAACTTTACAAACCCTCTTTCATGTGATGGTAAGAATTTGCTCCCTAGCCGCAAGTATCTCCAGTTCCCACAGGAGTAACACAACCTCTAACCCAGGCTGCAAGTAACACAATCATGTTCTCATACAGTAGACTAATACAGCTAAATACTTACATTAACTAATAGGCATATTTTAACTGTAGATGCAGTTTGAGTACCATAAAAACCAGAACCATATTTTATTTCAGCTACAGATATTGGCCATTATTGATGCTGGTAAATCAAACCTCAAAACATGCTTGAACTGCCCACCATACATAGATTTTACATATCTACATGTAAAAACAGAAACTTAAATAAAGAAGGAAATTTCTGCAAGCATGTCTTTCTACTTTTAATGGAAAAAGGATGGGGGTTGGGGAGTGGTATTTGGTGGGGTTTTTTAAAAACATTTGAAGCTGAAAAACTCTCACAATGGCCAAAGTATGGACAGGTTCAGCAGATCAGCACCCGTCTGGGCCTCTGCACAGCACAGCATGGCCCTGCCACCAACCAACAGCTAAAGCCAGGATCTTCCAGAGGACAACACAGACTTGAAGACACAGCCTCCTCTGCTCACTTTAGCAAAGGCAGCAGAAAGCTGCTGGCTCTGTGTGCTTCCTACCCCATTTTTCCATTTGCTTTGTGTCCCTCAGTACCTTGTAGGTAAGGCTGTCACTTGTCAGTGCTAGTAAAGCTCTGCCCTTGTGAGAAACAGCTCTATTGGGCGTCACAGGTAGACTCCAAAGCACCTACCCACATGCTTGCAGAGCACTGACCCTGCCATCATGGGAGAAGGGCAAGGAAAATACCTCCCACCACTGACAGCTAGCAAGACTCCAAATGAGAATGGCTGCATTAATCCGTACACTTTATACAATCTGTTACTAGATGTGGTTTGTGACTGATTTCTTTCCTCTCTGGTGTCCATGCAGAAAAGTGGAGTCTCTGAGCTGGCAGGAGGTCACCTCACTGGCACCAGTCCTCTCCCCAGGCCCTGGGTGGAGGTGGTGGAGGAAGCCATACTGCACTCACCTGTGTTTGTGACCAGCTTCCTCAGAATTACACAATTTACACGTGCAGGCTGTGGATAACAGCAATAAAGCAGGCATGATACTGTAAGATGATACTTCACTGACTGCATGTAGAAAGGGCAAATGCTGAGAGCACTCGTGAGAACATGGTATGAAGAAAGACTAAAAATAGAGAAGCACATTTAAGTTTTCTTTCCACTGTTTATTACTGCAGAGTAAGGTGATCATGACAGACTTCTCCCTATACCTTCCACAGTTAGGGTTCTGCAAATAAGTTAAGAGAAATATAAAGGCATATTTAGCCTCTGAATGTATGAATTACCCAGGAAAGGAAGCCGAGTCTTGTGCTGTAGACCCTTGCCCTGTTAAACAAACTTTCCCCAATTCATAAGACAAACGAATGTTAACATTTTTTAAAGATGTTGATACACTTACAAGTTGTAGGAGACATTCCAGAAGAGAAACGTTTATTTTAAAACACTAAAAGGGAAACTGAATGAGTCTGTTTTCCAAAGAATGAAAAAGCAAACCCACGACAATGGAGAAAACCTGCATATATGCTGAACACACATTTATCTTAATCTTAGTAACCACACGATTCCCAGAGACTTACAGAAGACTTATACTATTAATATATGAACAGCAATGAAATGGAAGCTTATGATAGTTGGTGGTTTCCAAGCGAAAACTTTTTAAAAGTGTCTTATTTGCAAAATGGTCTTCTCATGAACCCACAAAAAAATAGCAGCTACCTCCACACCTTAATCCGTGGGAGTGATGAGAGCGGAAAAGAGAAAGACTGCTATGTGGTTTGTTAAGCCTTCAGGTTTAAAGGTCATGGATTACTAGAACACTCTTCACTTACAAGTAATATTTAATAACAACAATGTAACAAATTTAAAAGTGGTCAAATATTTCCACAGACAAAAATGGAAATGGCCATAGTAAGCAATTAAAATTCCAGAAACTATGGTCTAGTTGGAAGTACAGAAATTTTTGTTGTATTTTCAAATTTTGAAATTTCTTTACAGAAATCCCAATCATTCTGCACAAAAAAAAATCCTAGTAAAATACTTAAATAGTTACCAAAAATTCTGCAGCATAAGCTGCACTTCCTCTCTCCAGCCCTTCAGCCCTAATCCTCCCAGTTTCACTGTCCATCCTCTATAAACCTGCTTTCCCAGAGCTGCTGCTCTGCTCCATCGAACTCCTCATTTGCTGCCAGTGAGCAACAGCAAGCCGGAGAGCAAGGGTGAACAGATCTCTTTTGTTACTTTCTGAGTTCCAGAAGAATCACAGAATCATCGCATGTATTGGGTTGGAAGGGATTTTTAAAGATCATCTTGTCCAACCCCTCTGCAGTGAGCAGGGGCATCTTTAACTAGATCAGGTTGCTCAGAGCCCTATCAAGCCTGACCTTGAATATCTCCAGGGATGGGGCCTCCACCACCTATCTGGGCAACCTGCTCCAGTGATCTACCACCTCTGTACTGAAGAATTTTTTCCCAATATCCAACCTAAATTTACGCTTTTCTAGTTTGAAGCCATTACCCTTTGTCCTATTGCTACATGCCCTAGTGAACAATTCTTCCCCAGCTTTCTGATAGGTACTTTTCAGGTATTGGAAGGTCGCTATAAGGTCCCCCTGGAGCCTTCTCTTCTCCAGGATGAACAACCTGAATTCTCTCAGCCTGTCTTCATAGAATAGTTGTTCCAGCCCTTTGATAATTTTCTAACTAGGGACACAACCTCCCACTCCAGTCTCAGCACAGCCACAGAAGCAAAGTTGTACTCCTGGAGCCCACTGCCCATCCACCAGCACTCTTAAATGGCTCACTGTATTTAACTACACCTTCCCCTTTCCCCACCCCTCTCAAGAAAAAATAACGCTTTCGGGAACAGAAGATTAACTTTCACTCTTTTATCTATATTCATTCTCATTTAGAAAGCAGGTAGGACGTTGCAAACAGCATGGTTGAATGATTTACTCCCTGTTGCAAGAAAAGGGAGGGACAAGAGCAGTGGCAGGCAGGCTTTTCAGCAATTCTGCAGCTCCCTGGAAGAGCAGCAGCCACCCCTGTCGCTTCTCTCCTACCCAGAGCTTGGGGAAGGCTCAATGTACATTTATAGACAGCTCATTTATTACTGCAGTATAACTCACTCTTCTGTGCTGTCCAAACACTGAGCTGACCCTAAAATAAACACAAAGTTATGGGTACACAAGTGTGCCATCTTAACATATGCAGTCTCAGCCATACACTGAAGCTCGGCAATCACCTGACAAAGTGATTGCCAGGTGTCCCTGTCCCAACAAGTTTCTAGCTGTAAGATAAGAACTGGCAGCAAAGTAGAGGTAAAAATACCCACAAGGCAGTGATGACATTTTATTCTGTGTCTTTCAAATATTCAGCAACGTGCTGAATGAAAGACATTTATGAATGTTACCAGCAGAAATAAGACCGAGTATCGACAATGCAGATAAGGAAAAACACACATCAGTATGTTTAACCCTGGCTTTGCATGTTTCCTGTGAGGTTAGTTTACAAACAGCTCCCTGTTCATGCCACAACATCAGCAGTTGGCTTTACCACCTACATGGTTTGTTAGGTTACTTCTGGTTGCTCACAGCGCAACGTATTTCTATTGTGCCACTATAAAACATCTTTCTCAAAGCCCAGAATCCTTCTTATATGCCCAGAAAAACAAGGTTTGGGGTTTGTTTCTGCTTTTGTTTTGATTTTACTTAAGGATACAGATGATGAGAAGCTTAAAGCATATATAGCCGGCAACATATTTTTGTTCAAGATCTTTGAGCTTCAGGCACAACCTCATTTAAAACTATTTAAGACACAAACATGAACAACAGTTTGTGTATACTTCCATCACTTTAGGTTGCTTTAGAATGTTTAATATGGCTCACATCCAGGAAGAAAGA
>NW_010202103.1:16639-25367 GCF_000695765.1 Mesitornis unicolor
TAGAGAAAACTAAACAGTAGTACTGCATCAGAAGAATGAAGTCTCATTTACTTTAGATATTTCTTTAGGGCTATCCAGACAGCTGTTTACACCTGTTTGGTAATGTACCTAGTGCTGTTCCTAGATGCCTTAGCTCTCAAAAGTCTCCAGTGTGGATTATAGTCCTGATTTTTAAATAGCAGCACCAGGAACAAAACAAAACACTGACATTCTCCAACACAGCTTCTTCCAAATTTATTACAGGTTTTTTCAAGTGGAACATTTTCTGCTCCAATTTATACTGCTGTAACTCTGTTTAAGCTTCACAGACTTCAACAAGGCCTCTTAGATATGTATTGAGATGCTCAAGCACAATTTCATTTCAGCTATCACATTTCAATATCGCTGGAGAAAACTCTCCTTGCTTAAGACCTGCTTTCTCTTGAGGAGGTCGATCAGAATTTGACACAGCTCTCCCATCATGGATGAAAAGACAAGTAGTGAGAAAGTTCATCAGCTCAAAAGTCTACCAAATACTAATCACAGATAAACTTATTACTGTCATGATCATAATATTTGTTTTGCAGGTAATTTAAATTGCTCATCCAAATTTTCTAAATATGAAAGGATCAATCCCTAGTCAGAAAGAACAGCATATATGCTAATCTGTTTTTAACTGCTTTTTAATATCACAGCAAGACAAATTTTGAAGAAAGAAGAATCTCATACTGAGTATCACTATTTTATTTTAAATCTAAACTAAATATCTTTTCTCTCTGTATGGGACAGGCTCTGCAGCTGGCCCCAGAGAGGAGAGTCTGTTTTTAAATCATCACAAGGAAATTAAAAGGAAATTACCTAAAAATCACAGACTTACCACTTGCATTCTCTCTTTTGTGCTGAAGATTTAAGACAAATAAATGAAGTATGTTAGCAATCTTTGTCAGACAGACTAGACTTGCAAACCTGCAGAGCCTAAACATGAAGCTGAGGTATTGTTCCACAGCTTTATAGCCACTGATATGGTACACTAACTTCTAGCCTTAATGCACTGCAGAGGAATACTAATTGTGAGACCACACATCACTGCTCCCTATATTGAGTGAAATAAAAGTGATGAAAAACCTCAGAAGAATGCCATCATTTCAGCCTTATGATTGCTGCAGTGCCGTAAAATTCAGTATGCTTATACAGGAGCGGCTGGTACATCCTCTCACATCACAGCAGTATTCTCCGTAACATCGGGTTATATTATACCTTCCATTAAAGCACCCTGTGAAATTATAATCTACAAAATTATCACAGAGGGCAGCTCCGTTAATCAAACCATTTCTTTTTGATGGGTACCAGCATTCTCTACTGTGAAACAGAGGTACTCTTTCAGTGCAACACCTTCATGTGCAACTTATATCAGCAATCTAAAGGTACGCTCCTCAGGCATGTAGGTTAGCAGCCACAGAAAACGAGATTGCAAATGTAAATTAGGTATAATATGGGAAGAAGCATTCTTGGATGCATTAGCGATACTGGGATTCCCACCTTTTGAATCTAGGACTAATTAATAATAAATATTAATTAACTTTATCAAAGTTATACTATCCAAAAACCCAATGCACAAGTAGCTATGCTTTTACTAACACACCACAAGAAGTGACAATGGCGTCTTCAGAGTTGTCTTTTTAACTAATAGCCTAAAATGTAGAAAGAGACATCCTCTAACTGAAGCACCAGGAAGCAGGAAACTGGGAACAATAAAACTCCGATATGGACTTCCTCTCAGAAGGGCTTCCTTTAATCATTAGTACCACAACACATATCTACTGCAAATGTCCAATATTTCCCCTTACACAGCTTCTCCACACACACCTCCCCTCCAAGGGGTCCATAACTTCAACAGACTTGCTCACCTTGGATGAAGCTTTCCATGCCAGAAAACTGCCTCCTTGCTAGGTTATTTTAAGAGATTTCAGCAAAAGCATTCCCCCAGGCCTTTTTGAGAAAGAACACCCTTTTTTTCCTTTGCTCATGTTGAAAAATTTTAGTGACCTTTGCCCTGAGAAGACAAGCACCCCCAGGCTGACTAGCAGGGATATGAACCATATCCTGACATCTCAAGGAGGGGCAGTAGCAGACTGGAGCATAATGGAGACTTTGTTTCTGAAAGTATGCCTTGTTCAAATCTCCACATATTTGACCATTCTGGGGGCAGGATGGGTGTAGGAGAAAAAAACCCCTCAAATTCACATATCCCCAGTAGGAACCTTTAGCAGTGGTCCTTTGCATGTTTCAGCTCATGCTTCACAAAGTCTTAACCCACAACTGCCATTTTCAGGGAAAAGATGGTTCCTGTGTCTCAGTGACCCTCTGTAAACCTTCTGCAATGTGGAGAAGCAAGCTGTGCAGTTCCAGGGCAGAGGAGACGTAAAAGAGTCCTACAGAAAGATGGGAAGGAGAAAATGGAAACAGAGCTTGAAGAAAGAGACTGAATGTTAGCAGAACTTACGGTGGCATAAAAATTGGGAATGGTGATAAAAACAATGTCAGAGAAAAGAAAGACCGAACAAAAAGCTGAGACAGAGAGTGAGAACTACAACAGACATGGCAAAAACACTGTGACAAGTTATTTAAGAGAGTGTCTTCAGATCCACCAAGAGATCTGGAGTCATCAGACACTATGAACATGGGAAAGAGAAAGACTAAAAAGTGACAAATCACATGAGGAAATGAGACAATATGGACTGACAGGTGATGAGGATGGGATTTACTGAGAGAAAACTTAGGACAGATGTGCAGGGAGACCATAGGCAGAAGACTGCAGAGGAGAATGGGACTTTCTAGCTTAAAAAGGCTTGAATGAGTCGTCTTTAATATAAAAGAAAAGAGAAAGGAAGGGGACAAAAGATCTACAGAGCAGACAGAAGAGAGATTTCAACTAGTCCAGTAGAGATGGTTTTAAAAATGTCACATTTGGAATGAGACACTAGAGGAACTCATTCACATGAAAGAAGTCTCCCAGATTTCAGATGGAGTTCAAGATTCCTGAAGCTTAACCTCCATTTGCACCAAATATTTGTGAAATTCATTGATAACACATGCTTCACCCCCCTCTAGCTACTGTACAGATCCCAATGACTTTTTACTGATATTATTTTACTGACCAAGTTCTTCTACCAAATGGCTGAGGTTCATGCAGTAGATCTAGATGTTCTCAACAAGCTGGTATCACTGTGAAAGTGTATTTAATGTAATATGACAGATGCATGCACTGTAACAGTGCATTTGCATTATTCCTTCCTTCTGTAAAGGTAAAACATAAACGTTGACGCCTTTTTCTACAGTTACAAGCATTTGTACAAAGTATGAACATGAGCTTTTGACTCCTGTGAAGTGCAAGAGCAAAACACATTTTTATTATAAACTCAGAGACAGCATTTTACTCAGGAAAAAAAATACTTTAGTAAGTCACTCTAATTGAACTTTATGCCTATTCTAACTAAATTATTATTTGAAAAAGTCAGGTCCTAAAGAGGAGGAGGTCTGCAGGTTCTGCCCTGGCCAGTACACCTGTCAGCATGACACAAGCAGGAAGCACAGGTATCCGATTTCTCATCACAAACTTGCCCAAAACAAGCTTCAAGCTCTACTAATGCAAAATTTTAATTATACTTAACAGATCATCTGATAAAACATACCAAACAATAGAAAAATTCACTCTATCTTTGTTACAATGCTTGCCTGTGCAAGAATCACAGCAGCATGCCTCAAAACAATCATAATTCAACTGTTCTTTCAGGTCACAGACAAAATGACTGTACCAGCTAGAAAAGCAGTTGTTTTTAAAGCATATCCTGGGGCAAAGGGAGCCAAAAAGTACCTGTATGTCCTCCTCTCACTCACCCTAAGTCGATGAAATATTTCTTATCAGCAATTTAAAAGAAAGCGGGAGAACCTAAGCAGGCCTACAGTATCAATTAAAGATCACATTAGCCATGTTCTATGAAGTCGATTTCTACATCTATCTAGCATTGTGGTGCTGTTAAGAACTAAGACCACACATATATTCAAAAGCCAACAGAAGTTATGCCTTTTTAGTTTATTTTTATTTATTTACATATTAATGACCTAACAGCATTAGGTCAATAAAGGCATCAGAAAGGGTGAAACTCTATTTTCCCCCCATTCACTCCATAGTCTTTTATGTCAAACACAGTAACTCTACGTGTTCTAAGGATAACATAGGCTGAAAGGACACTGCCCAAAATACTATGCTAGGCTAACTCTTAATGAGCTGACTTTGGATAAGTTTAATAGTATCACAATTCTACATGCAATTTCACACCATCCATGTTAATGGGTCATTTGTGTACAGCTTTATTCTTTACATTTGTGTATAACTAATCTTGGAAACCAGTTCCAGGCACACGAAGGACAAGAAAGTAATCAAGAACAGTCAGCATGGATTCGCTAAGGGGAATTTGACCACCCTGATAACCTTCTACAACGAAATGACTGGCTTGATAGATGAGTGGAGAGCCGTGGATGTTGACTAACTTGATTTCAGAAAGCATTTTGACGTTAGCAATCATAAGATCCTCATAGACAAGCTGATCAAGTATGGGTTAGATAAGAATATAGGTTGATTGAAAACTGGCTGAACAGACAGGCTCTAAGGGTGGTGATCAAAAACACAAAATCTAGTTGGAGGCCAGCAATTAGCAGCATACCCCAGAGGCTAATACTGGGTCCAGTCCTTTTATGATATTCATTAATGATCCAGGTGAAAAGAGTGTGGATGTATAAAAAAACAAACATAACCAACAAAAAAAAGCTACCAAAACTCTCCCCAAGGTAAAAAGAAAATCTCAATCCTCCAAAAACTACAAACAAACAAAGAAACAAACCCAGATTGTCTGTGCATCACAGGCAAACACACTTCGATATACACCAGAAATTTCGAGACTGGATTAGTGAGTTTTGACACTCTCTCAGTTCCAGCACTGGAGACTGTTTCAAAGTGCTGGAAACAACAGAAAGAATATTTTCCTTTTAAGTATGTTTGAACTGTCTACAGAGAAGGTAGCATCAGCAAATCTCCACTACCAGGGGACAAAAAAACTATAGACTATATCTGTACCAACAATCCTCAGCGCGGGGTAGAAGGTGATTGAAATATGGAACCTATCCATTTCTCCATTTTTGCTCTTACGTCATCGTCAGTCTGACACCTCTTCAGCTTTTAGCCCTTTGTACCTGGGTTGCACTGCTTCTCTTCCTCCCTCCCCACCCAAAACCAAACAAAACTTGCTTGCTATTTGCAGTCTGTGTACATAAACTGCTGTATTGCAGTCAGCTACAAAACTCACTTGAGAGCTCCAATTTCAACCAATTTCATACTCCTCTCAACTTTCCACTTCCTGAGTTTGCTCTCATTTCCTCGTATTGTTTTCCCTCTAATGATTTTCTCTCTCCACCTTGCACTGGTTCATTTGCTTATGCTTTCCTCCACTGGCTCCCACCTTCATGTATCTCTTCAGTTCGCACACACTTCTTGGGCAGCAGTTGTCCTTTGACCTTTCCCCAGCTTCTCTTTTCCCATTCTCTTCCTATTTCCTAACCAGCTGTCAAAATTTGACCCATGTTTATCTGAAAAATAAGACAGATCAAGCTGCTTCCCTTCATCTTAGTTTGGCTCAGCACCAGTCAGCTTGCTGCCAAACTAAATGACCTCAAGTCATAGAGGCCCAGGATAATCAAATTTTGTAGCGCTGCGACACTCCTACAGATGTCCATGAAGTCTTCCCAATCTTCTCACAACCACCATCCTTGGTTAGGTAAATCACTGCAGCATTGCTAAAATAACTTGAGGAGAAAAGAATCCCAAGAAACATATAAAATGAGCTCCTTTAAAACACTTCCAGTCACACCTTCCTCCTCCCTAAGGCCATGCACAGCCTGAGGCAGCTGGTTTCCCACTGCCCTCACAATTTGGGAAGGAGCTCCTTTGAAGCCCTCAGATCCTCAGTACCTAAGAAAAGCCCCACTGCCAACTAATCCATCTTTCAAATATCTTGCCTAGTGCCACACAAAGCTTTGAAGAATCATTATTTATTACTTGCTGTATGAAACATACTTGGGAATTTCACAGCTAAATTCCTCCAGTTCTTTCATAAACTTCAAGAACATTTGCCACATTTACTCTACATCCACTGTAGTGATGCTTAAAGTATTTCTGGCAAGCATTTGGTGGCCTTCCCACTTGTAAATGGAAAATCTGTTTCGAGATTTTAAAGGTAGTTCCCAATTTCCCAAGTTGTACAGTTTACTGCATAGGAGAATAAGTGAGAAGTAAGGTTTCCAGAAGCACAGAGGTCATGCCTAGTGAACGGTGACTACGCAGAGAAGCTTTTTGCATATGACAACCTTAAACACTCCAAAATGAAACTTAGACAACAGTTAAATGTAAAGAAACAGCAGCAGCTACAGAAACCAATAAAGTCTTGCAGGAAAAGCCTTATTTGTGAGAACTCTAGGGGAGTGGGGGTGTTTAATCATGACATGCATTTGTGTTATCAAAGCCTTAGCGATTTTACCTGTTCACTGTTTGGGGGACCAAGCAGGTTGGAACTGTGGGTGGGGAGAGTGTTTCCAGCTGACTGATATTTCCTTTCACAGATGACCTCATACAGCTATCTTAAGCCATACATTCTATAAACAGTGCATTAAACATGCACCTCCCAAGAAACATCTTTGTGGGTAGTCATGCACACATAGGTTAAGTATGCAGACTACAAAAAATAGCCAAAGAACTCAACTGTCATCTTCAAAAACACCAAAGAACATGACTGATCGCACAGCTACATGTACATGGAGTGAGCAGAACAATCTACAGGACTCATCCATGTTTTTTGCTGTACTAGAAAAGGAAAAAGAAAGATACTGTTCATCTGGGGGTTAGACAAAAACTTCACTGTTGCTAATAAATGCTACATCCGTTTATTAGCAACACCCATTCCGAATTAGTATTAAAGAAACATAATTACTTCTTATAACAACCAAACAATAGGGTTTTCCAACAAATACACATGCCGTATTCAATACTACAGGCCAAGGACATGAAGTGAACAGAATGTAGCTATGAGCTGCATGAAATAGAGAGAGAAAAAGGCAGGAAAGAACTTGCAGAACCAGGATTCAGTGGCGGGGAAAGGATCAGTGAGACCCTTCAGGTAAAGCATTTAAAGGGGCAAACAAGCTGTTTGCTGCTTGCTTCCTGTTATACAGGAAACAGAGCATTGCACATTTGTTTGGTAAATAAAACAAAGTTTAAACTGCGAAGAGTTTATAACTTTTTGTTCACTACTGCTGTCAACCACAGAATTTTTTTTTCCTCTTATTTCTTCATGAGTGCATAGTAACAGTTTAGATTTATCTAATCAAGTAAAAACTAGAAACACAAGAACAATGAAGTTACACTAATTTATAAAGACCAGCAAATGCCAACTCCATTGTCGGGTCCATCCGTCCTTCTGTGAAATCAAACAACGTAAAAAATAGCATTATGGAACAGTTAACACCATCCTAACCAAGACTCCTACCTTCACAATGCTTTTTAGATCCTGCACATACATCCTCTCTGTCTCCAGAATCTCTTGGACGACTCTGTCTACATAGAGGAGCTTGGGACTGGTGGGCTCTGTGACCAGGGACATTGCACAGCTTTTGCTTGCTCCCTTTGGCTCTGCTTTCCTCGGCATGCTTAGCCTTTTTTCAACACTTTCCCCAGGATCCTCTTGCTCTGCAGGGGAGTTTTTGCATGGCTTGTTGCTGGAAAACTGCCTGGCTGGGACCAGTTCTAGCTTGATGGCACCCGTTTCTTTATCCTGGTTGAACAAGCCCAAGTGGCTGTTTGAAACCAAGGTCATTCTGCTTCCAAAGGAGCAGTGGCTGTCCCTGGAGGAAGCAGAGGAGGAAGTGGAGCTAAAGCTGACAGGACGGTCGCTGTCTGACAGGTCCATAGTTTTCTTTTCACAGTAGCAGAAAGGTCTGCTCTCCTTGTGCAAATCTTCCCCTTTAGTCTTGGAGTCAAGCGCCTCTGTCACAGCTGGTAACACATCAAGAGGTAAGTGGAAGTCATCTAAAAAAATAAACAGAAGAAGCGGCTTTACTGTGGCTTCTTAACACAAAACACAAAAGTTGACAACATACTTCTAAAGCTTTTTGCATACAAAACTGCCACAACTCTATTTTAACTAAAAGGCAACCAGAACAGCATGATTTGGGGGTCACTGTAGCTCTAATGCTTTTTAGGTGGTGGGGATCCCCCACTAGGGGCTACTACAGAGGTACTGTATAGCTCCTGCTCACACAGAGGTCTCTGGCATGTCCTTCTTGTGCCAGTGAGCTGAGCTTGGTGCTAGCACATGCACTGCCCAGGCTTAGCACAGGTGAGAAATAAGATTGAAAGATTTTCCCTAAGGTTAAAAGAACCCACAAACCTCTGCCAGGACCAGTCCCTGCTATCTCCAAGCTGAGCACTGACCCTGGTTTGGAGGCTTTGGAAATCTCAAGAATCACACAGCAATACCAGAGAGTATCTTTCATTTTGAATACTGCAATGCCAACAGTCAAACAAAAACTAAAAGCAGTTATCAATTACCAGTACTGTGCCTTGTACAAAAACACTAAAACTGGAATTATTTGTCAATGAAAATAATGTAGCTTCTGAAAAAAGAGTTCCCACAGGAAAGAG
>NW_010202103.1:25447-31003 GCF_000695765.1 Mesitornis unicolor
GAACAGACCCAAAACTATTTTCCAAATAAGCGCAACAAAAAAGTAAGCTGTCTGTATTCCTGTTGGCACTTCAGTTCTACTTTCTTTCTATTGCTGAAATGTCCAGCAGGACACTGTCCATGATGCAATGCAGATCTCTCTCTGACCAAGTTGTGAGTGATACATCATGAGAATCTGAAAAAGCAGCTGCAGATAAATTCAATACTTCAAGATTTCATTTCAGTAAGAAGTGTCCACCCAAAAAATCTTGCCTCAAGCTGAAAGAATTTCAGAATGTCTGTCCTATGAAAAGGGAAACTTATGACATTTAGGAAGAAAAGCAATACTGAAGCTACCTACACAGTATTTTACTCCAGCAGCAATCTCATGTTTCAAAAAACACACCAGCTCTAGACAGCAGTTTCAGTAAAGAAACCATAAAGCCAGTAAGCTGGAAATTAAACCTGCCCAACCTTTAAGGTGGCCCTTCTTAAACTGAGGCAGACTTGCAATGCAATTACAAGGAGAAACCTCCCAGACACAACTCCTGCTGCTGTTGGTCACAGAGGAGGGCAGAGGAGAGAACTTCATTCAAAGCAGAAAGCAACTCTCTAACTTTTCAAAATCAAATACGACTATTTATTTTAAAATATTTTTAAAAAAATCCAAAGCAAACAAAAAAACACAAAGTCCAGAGGAGAATGTTTTATTTATTTGGACTATCTTGAATGTATAAAATTTTATTTGTACATGAGTAATTACTACTGCCATTTCAGTGATGATGGTATTAGCTTTCTGTTAAGGAGAAGTATTGCCCTCAAGGTAACACATGGATATAACACAGAGTAATTTGCTCATTACATGGGTCAGAAATTGGTCATTAGGTTTTTAATCCAATTTGGCACCTCTGTACCCCTGGTTTTACCTTGAAGTCTGAGAATTTATAGCCTTTCACTGTGTCAGGTTCTGGTTTTGCAGCACAGAAGTGTATTTTCTTATCCTTCTTGAATAAACTACATCAAGTACAAACTGTGAAATAAAATATAAAGCAATAAAACAGGGAAATATTTAAAACTTAAGAATGCAGTGAAGTTCTCTTGTTTCTAAATGGGTATGGACAAAGATGTTTGCCTTCCTATTGCTTGTGATAAGAAAGTATGCATTTTTGATAAGAATGTATTTTTGTTATCAGCTTTGGATCATTTTTCACATTTGGTTAGAAAGCACAATGTTGCTGTGCAGATGTATACCCCCTTGAAAAATGCACAGGATAAATAAGATAACAGGGATACCCTTCCACTAACTTACTCCAAGATATTTTACTAAAATTACATGACAAAGAAACACTTGATTAGCCATGTTTAGGGGGAGAAATAAAGGGTTCCTGTGGCAGTCCATTACTCCATGCTCTTTTCTTCCTGTTTCACTGATATGTGGTCTGCCTCTCAGATAACCTAAAGGCATTAATATGTAATATTTGCTTCACAAACATTGTCAGGCTCATTAATATAAAAACCAAACAAAACACAGTTCAGGTCAGTGAAATTGGAGTCAGAATAAATGTTAAAAGTAGTTATGAAAAACTTGTAGCCAGAAGCATTGGGAGATCTTACGTGTCTTAGAAAAATAAAACCCCTTTGTTTCTTGCTTATTGACATCATTGCTTATTAAAAAAGAACAAGGATTACTTATAATTGTTAAAATGGGCTTGCTATTTAGCACCTGTATTCCCACTGACCTTGGTGAACCCCAGGCACCTGCTAGGCACTGCTAATTAATTGTAAGCAACACAGTTGACTCCAGTCCCCCCATTTTTCTACACAAATTACCACTGGTGTATGTTTCTCCATAAATTGCACCAAGCACACTTTTTGCTACTTGAAAATCTTGGTGAGTTTTGTCCTCAAAGCCTCATCCTAACTGCTAGCCTCAAAAGTTAGTTTTTACTTCGTTGTTACTCCTTTTTTCCTGTAAATTGGTCATCTGGCTTCTCTGTGGAGGGTTCTTACTAAAATTTTGCCCACTGCATTGGGACAAGCCCTGGCTCTGCCCAGCCCTCAATTTCCACCTCACCTACTGACAGCTGTTACAAACTCACAGCTCTTCCCAATAACACAGGAACTGTAATTCTTCCACAGCTTCACAGGTTTATCTTCAGAAACCCTTCTGAGTCTAGGCAGCATTACCCTCACTGCTGAAATCAGGAACAGGTATTTTAGATTATTTCTGCAGTCACAAGTCCATCAGAAAAGGCAGCAGGCTAAATCCAGTTCAATGCCAGTGTGATGTGCCATCCTTCTGGATTTGGCTTTTCAGTTTTACTCTGCAGTTTTACCACAAAGTAACTTCACTCTTGCGCCAGCTGCCCAAGGTCTGTATTGACTGCCAGGTGAAAAATTCACAAGTGAATTAACGACAGCAAAGGAGAGGAGAAACAGCATCCCCAAAGGTTGCTTTCTATGTATCACAACTGAGTCAGTGCCTTTGCAAACACTGTAACCTCTTTAGAAATTTCTGTCCTTGATACAAACTTACTATCAAAAGCCAGTTCATTTGTCCTATACCCAGCAGGACTGATTTATAAGGCCCCTAACCCGCAGGCCACCAATTTCAGCAGCAGCACCAGCAGGTAGAGGCATTCACCAAAACTTGGGCTGCAAACAGTTTGGTAATTGTAGGCACCCCCAGACCCTCAAAAGAAGCACACGCTTTGACCAACTCTTGTATGCCCTGACCTACATCTGGCCCGGTTCACTGCTTTTTTTGTTAGGCGTTCTTTTGTTTACTGAACCTTTTCAATGACAAACCAAAATAATATTGTGAACTTTTGAGAGCAGTGAATAACGGTATTTAACTTAGTCCGGGGAGAAAAAGAAAAAGAAATCTTCAATTTGCATACTTTAATTAAGGAATAACAGTAATTACTTGTTAGTTCAGCACTAAAAGGAGGATAATTACTACTTGTCCCTACTCACAAGGAAACATGCTCTCTGAACAAGGTCATTTATTGTGCATCTGTATGAATTGTTAGCCTCTCCCCCTCCTACAGCAAACCTCGCTGCTCTCTCCTACCCCTCCTCCTCCCACACCAGACACACACACACACACACACACACACAGAGACCGGTGTGGCACAACCCCCGACCACTCCCCAGCAAGAACAACTGTTGCCCTACTCCACAGTGGTGCAACGGCCAGAAAAATCTGTGTTTCACCCCCAGAGACAACTGCAGTATTAGTTACAACACTGAAGGCATATGCAAAGCAGCTATCTTGGAGTATCCCAGGCTTTCAGCATGCAGTCATAAACAAGTTCTCACAGAAAATGCATGTACTACTTCTGTCACTTACTTTTCCTTAACAAATACCTCCTTCCTGTAACTATATTCATGGTAATGATAAATGGTTTTCCATTATCTCTGCAGCTTTGGCTACTCTAAAAGATTAGCATACAATGAGAGATAAAGTGCTTTATGTCAATTTTATATTTAAATATAAAGATCCCAAGTCCCATCTAAATTTACGTGTTTATTCCTGCAAGTTGTTTACTGCACATGACATTTTTAAGACATACTGCATGACTAAAAACTCACAAGTCAATTTATATTCATAATTAGTATTGTTGTTGCCTTTCTCCTGGCATGAAAAAGAACACCTCCGATGTTATCTACAAAGTCAACATTATCAGAAATCACAGGCTTCACATCCCCTGGAAGTTTAGCTACATAAAAGTGATGAGACTACAAGAAATCTTTCCTGTATTTCCCTTGAGATATTTTCATACTTCACATAAAGCATTCATACTATGGATACAATTAGGCAAGATTGTTTAGAACATTTTCTACATTCAGTATCACGTTCAAATGCAGCACTAGAATTGAGAAACTTTAATGTTACACAGCTGCCTGACCAAGAAAGATTAAAATACATTCACTACAAGAATCTCAACATGATCTTAAATACACTCCCTCCATATCCTCTGCTCCGAACACTGTCAAAGTGAAGGTCAACAGATTTGTAATTACTAAGTCTTGCATACGAATGCATATAATTTCTAAAACTAGCACCCTCTGTGAACAAAGTCACATTACAGAGCTATAATATTTGCAGGATTAGATCTCTAGTCTGAACCGTCACAAACGATATGCTGCCAAGTACTTTAACTGAACTTTGAGCAACAGAAATCCCATTCATTAGAAATCTTATGACAAGGGAAAAAAGTCACCAACTAACATGCCTCTGTCTGTCAAATTACTGCCCCCCACCCCCCCTGCAGTATTTAAAGCAGAATAAGCCTCTGTCACAATCAAGCACACTAATGTCCGAGAACATTACTGCAAGGGAAAATCCTCTGCGACAGTATCTCACCGCTGAGGAATGTTTCTGGCTCCTCGCATCCAGGACAAAAAAGCCCTCTCTATTTTCCCAATTCTTTCTGAACAACCCACAACCTACCTGTGTGGCAGAGGAGAGGCACAGGCTCTGCCTTCAGCTGTTCCCGAATTACCTCATTGGGCACTCAGGTAAAATGAGAAGCTCTTACTAGTCTGTACAGCTCCTTCGACAGAAATATTGCATGAGTCAGCTTTTATCTAGCAAAACCCGAAACACAAAAGCTTTACAGAAACCTGATTCACAACTTTCTCACCGCCTTTTTCCCAGCACACCGACAATCTTCGACATCGCTAAGAGCCTTAAATGAAACATGACATCATGCAATTCAGCGACAGGACAATGGGCATCACTGTGGGTAACTTTAAAATGCACACTTCACTGAGCAACACCCACTAACTTCCATTTTTGCAGGCACAACACTGTGAAAACATCAAATAGAGCCCCCACTTCCACAGCATTTATTACACTTTGCTCCTTGATTCGCAGACAATATTGATAAGCATGTAAAGCAAATAAACCATTTGCTGATGTTATGAAAGTTCTGTGTTTATGTCAGAAACTCTCATGAATGTGCAACGCCATAGGCTGATCCTGAGCAATAACATCATTCTGGATCCTACTCTGCTCTAACCGAAACAGGAACAGGCTTTTGCAGGGTTCTTCCAAAGCTTCAGTTTGTTTTTTCTTTTAAGGAGGGAAAGACTTTCAGAAAAAGATGTGAAAATCAAGCCATTAAGTGCTCTGTGCTAAATCACAATGAAGCAAAGAAAGAGAGAGAGAGGGGAAAAAAAAAAAGGAAGAGTGTTTTGCAGGAAAGGGAACAGTGAGAGGAGAAACAGGAGCAAAGATGAAGAAACAGACAAAAGGAGAAAAATGTATAGAGACTGGTGCTAACCCGTGGGAAAGCTGATGACTCTCTTGGCCTGCGGGGGTTGTGGGGGTGAGGGTGTTATGGCATTTCTATCTTGAAGCTAAAAGAAGTCAAAAGAGTTCCCAGCTGCTGGCACCACTTTCCAGGTGCGCTCTCACACCTGCTTGCTCGAACTCAGACTGCAAAGAGGTACTCTGTCTTTAAAAATCACACTTGAAATTCACCCCCTCTCTCCTTGTATGTAACATGGCCTTGACTTCATTATGAGTTTTCCTAAAGAGCACAGTCCTTGAACAACGCCTTTCAGCAGG
>NW_010202103.1:31034-37887 GCF_000695765.1 Mesitornis unicolor
ACTGGAGGTAGAAAAAGGAAGCAAAGACAGCCTTGAGACCATTTGCAAAGCTGTGAAATGCTTTGATCTGAACGTCAGGGTGAAAGTCCCTTTTACCCAGGCTAGAAGATCAGGTGTTTACAGCCTGTTGCCATGCTGCTATATCTGAGATCACTGAGACATGCTCTCTATCACATACATTCTCCAGCAGTTTTTGAGGGTTTTTTAATACTTACACATTTACTTTAAAAGATATGCATACGCACGCACGATTTTTGCAAGATCTGTGCAATACTTAAGCATCACAGTGTATCTGTAAGTCCTAGACATAGTCACAGGCACAGGATGGCCAACACAGGTGCATCCTAACGTTCTCAGTACATACACATGTAGCAAGTATACCATACACTTGCTATGCTCCATGCAATATTGACACATATTTCTGTCAGGAGCTAATGATTGACTCCTCTGGACCTCCGCTTCCTCACATCTTGTGCCCACCTTGCTTATGGAGCTTTTATCACCTCTGAAGGAGGTTTTAACTAACTTCTGGGCAGACTTGTAGAGCATCAACCAGTCACAGAGTATTGCTTAGTCACTTCTGTGAAGCCCTATGACATACAAACAATACCAGCAGCTTTTTCATTTAGCAATGAAAAACCTGAACACTCAAATCAAGCCCAATGACTGACCCAGAGGTAGACGGTGACAAAGCTTTCTACATCTGCTTCAGCAGGTGCTGCAGCAATGCAGCATGAGCTCCAGCCACTGGTCTGACCTGGCACAGTGAGCTCTTGTGAGTATTAATGTGCACAGAAAGGAGATGGAAACAGAGCCGAGGTCCTTTCTGTGCTCTGCCTTGCCCTTTAATCTCTGCATATCCACATTACACCTCAGCTCTCCCTCACATCCCCGAATATAAGTCAGCGGATGTTTACCCCATACAGGAGGATTTCCCCAAGAACAACCCCTCACACCTCATCATTTTAAACATGCATAGCACTGGGAGCTGTCAATGCAGGAGACTAGAAACTCAAAAGCTTTCTGTTTTACTGTCTAATGTGCATCGCTAATGAAACAGTACACAGAAATGCCAGAAGAATAATGGTTCTGCCCCAATTATCCTAATTTTCTATCATTTCATATCCCCTGAATTTGGCTTTTGTTTATCTGCATTATCTTTTAGGAGCTGCATCCCTTTCTCTGCCCCAACTTCTGCTCCCTCCCCTTGTATATGCAATGCCCTAAGACCACCTTATTAGTAAATCACAATTAAGAGCTGAGAAGTGTGACCGGTTTTAACTTTGGAACAAAGTGTTGTTTTTTCTAAACTTGAACACGTGGAGTTTATAGAGGTTAGGAATGATGTTATTCTATAATTTCCAATTGGCTAAAGATCTACTGAAGAAATAAGTTATCCTCAGCAAAATTTTAAAAACAAAAAACCCATAACTCAGCCACAGGGTACACTGAGGCTTAAGGACACACTGACATCTTCACTGAAAGTGCAATGTATTGTATTAATAACTCTCTGCAATGCAGTAGCTATTTAATCTGTATACAGTACTGCAGAGACACCTAACAAAAGGAACAAGACATCACATGCTGTTGATGTACTGCAATGCAAATAGAGCATATGGATCAAATGATCCATTTATAGGCCTTTTAAAAGGATTATTTTACATCTCCTTGTGAATTTTGAAGGCCTGCTTCTCCCCTCTTTTAAAAAAGATTGCTCTATTCTATTCAATATCAGAGCAGAGGAAAATTCAGTGAAGACATGTAGATATGAATGCATATGGAGGAATAATACTCTAGGTGATAATGCAACTAAAGCTTACACATTCTTTTCTTCCCTGTCTATATTGGCATTTACCGAAGAAAAGTAAACAGTAACTGTTCAACATGATGCTGCTTGAATGTTTCAGTATTTTTAAATTCAAACTTCAGTGCTGTGACCTGAGTGAAAATACACACAGACTCTTCTTTCTCCCCAGCACCATACAGGATCAGGCCTTGCTGCTGGCACATTACTAGTGACTTTCCATCCTACACTACATCACTGTAACCATGCTTGGACATCAGGTCTCGTTTTGACTGGACTAGTCTACTGCTCCAAGCAAATGTCCCATCACACCAGTACACTACTGCTAAGGCAAGTTTTCAACTTCATCTAACCCAGCTAACGTGCTGGATTTCACAACCTTTCAAAAACCACTGCAGCACAAGCACACTAGAAGTCTTGGCTAGGCATCCGCAACATAGCACAAGATGCTTGTTGCTTTACCAAAAACATTGGGATGTTTTTAAGATTAAAAAATGTTAACTGTCTCATAGTTAGCAATGTAAAGTAGGCAAAATAGGCTTTAGAGAGGGATGTTCAGTTTTAGTAGAAGGCAACACAGCATCTAGGAACCATTCTTACTAGTTATGGTGAAAAATTTAATTGTGCAACCACAAAGGCGGCATCTTCATACAACTCATCTCTTCCAATTTAGTTAATCTAGCACAACCAGGTTAGGAGTTTTTTTAACTCATTTTAACAGTCTGTTTTTCAATTCTGCCACCGAATTTTTCATTGATTTTCAAACCTTTCCAATGAAAATCCTGCCTGGAAAAAAAACCAAACGTATTTTGTATAAGCCAGTTCTCTCAAATAGTTGACTGTGTTAGATGCCAAATAGAATTGGGTTTCTGAAGCTTTAATCAATTTATGTTTTTCTTTAAATCCAGTTAAATGATTTCTCTTGTTTGCTTTTGCATGGGAGACACTTACTGGAACTCAGGAAGTTTAGCAACTAGAATTTTGAAACAACTGAAGTAGTAACACCATATTCATACTAACAGATGTTTGCATTTACAATAAAATAAAAGGTTTATTCTGGGTTTCCTCCCATGAATAAAAATAAAAGCTGCAGAAAACAGTATTTATGTTAAGCAGTATTGATGTTTACATCTCGGGGAGAAGAAATCTTAAATTCTACCCAGGCTGGAACTAAGACATACTGATGGTCTGGCTCCACCACAGATTGGCTCTGGCATTTCAAGACATCAGTCATTTTCTTATGCCCACCCTGCTAAAAGGGAACACTAAGGTGGCATTATAACAGTAAAGCTAACAGTTCTTTCAAAATCCCTTAAGGCCTTACTAAAGAACTGTGATAAATTTTTACACATTCAATAGTATAAAATTAGCATTTTGAAATCTCACAGCACTTTAAAGGAAAAAAAATAAAAAGAAATGAAGCACGTGTTCAAGTTCAAAGGAACGTAACATACTACAGCTCTTCTCACTATATTGCTTCTATAGCTCAGTACAGTATTTTACATAAATAAAGTCAAGAAGACTAAGACTGCTAAATGGCAACAAAATAACTGGTCACAGCCAAAAATCAAGGTGTCTTATTGCTGTCACATACAAGAAATTTGTAAAAATGCATTCACCACAAATCTTTATTTTTTATTTTCTACTGATGACCCTATCACATCCTCAACTGCTGTCTACCTTGATTTGGTCCTTCCCTACCCCACCCTTGTCATTAAGTTTTAAGGTATCTCTAAGAAAGCCATACCAACAGAACCACGTTTGTGGTGAAGTCGTTTCACAATGCTTTCAGAGTTGCTTTAAGGCCATTCTGCAGTGTGTGCAATACTTCCTAGCTTTTATTTCGTGAAGACAAACCATTGAGAACAACAAAATTCCTGTCTCAAACAAGCAATACCTTCCTTAGAGCTTTTGCATGCAAGAAACAAAGCAGGAATAGAGATTATCTGAGATTGCTGCAGTGTTGGTGTACAGAGCAGTATAGCCTCTGCACCCACATATTGATGGTGTTAATGCCTACGACACTTATCAACATACCAGTATTCAAGACTACCAGAGTAGTCACACTTCAGAAGCTACAGGGCAAGAAGCAAACGGATTAGAAGCTTGGACTTGCTTATAGTGAACATTTGGTGCTTAATTCACAGCGACTGACTTACTGAGTCATAAGCCTTTCTCTGCACTTTTTTCTTCTTAGAACAATAACATGCTTAATTCAAACCAGAAAGACAGTTAGTGAAAAGGGATCTTCAGATTTCTACTGACCATTGAATTTATTATGTAATTTATTGTCAATCTGGAGGAAAAAAAATCTGATAAATATAAACAAGATAGGGGCATGAAACTTCATTCATAAAAATGTTCCATTACATGTTTTGCAGCAAGGTAGGAGAAATTAAAGACATTCATGAAAAGACATCAGATAACAACTGATTTCTACCATCATTCTGATCTCCTGACTTTTACACTCGGTATCCGTTCTCTTTTGCAGCCTTCAAACAATTTTACATTGGACAGTTTTCAGGGTGCTTGTTAACTACAATAAACAACATCTAAATCCCTCCATGTGGCCCAAACAACTGCCAATATTCAGTACACAACTCAGATGAGCTTTCTCAGTGTTTAGATCAGAGACAGGGAAAACAGAAACTTAGACTCCTATTTAAATCCTGTTAGTACAGTTAAAGGAGTTATTTTTCTCAGATTTCTCTTCTGCACTGTATCTTTCTTCCAGATAGAGACATTCAATCCTACCCTTTTTCCCGCTGTTTGGGTTTTCCACTTGCTTGGTTGTTTTGTGAGAAGGAGTAGCAAATCCCCCCTTATTTAAACATTAGAGCTGAGATCCAAATAAAAATCTCAAGCCCAAAACACACAGAGTGGACTTGGAGAAACTTGGCCACAAAGGCAAATACTATGACCCAAAATGACTGAGGGTGGGGGCTGAGAAGGAAAGGATGTATTAACTCTGTGGTGGAACTGCAGGGTTTTCCCAACAAGCTGTGCTAGAAAACAATTCCTTTCGTTGTTTCTATTTTTACAGAGAACATTGAAGGTTTCTCAACTCCATGGTGTATATACATGGGAACTTACAAGGTAATTCAGTACATGGTTTAGCATTTAAGAGCCATTTTCATGACTTACCCAGAGTCTTGGTTTATTTTTTAAAAACCTCACACAGTAAAACATTTATTTTTTTCCAAAACCTACATTCAAATTAAGAACATGAAGCTGTAAATTCTTTATGAACTGTCTTCTGTCTGCCCATGCTTTTCCTTAAATTCAAATGTCGCCTTCTAACTACCCCCAGGGAAAGCTTTCCCTTAACATTCAACCATGCAACTCATCAAACAAAGAGGTGAGGAGGAAAAAATATATTAAAAAAAAAAATCCTTCCTCTCTCTCATCTTCTCCCATAGGCAGGCTGCTGAGCTGTTAGATCCCTGCAGGGCACCCACCACCTACAAGCCTGAAGCTAGTACAACAGGAGAGCAGGGAGGAACAGCTGACTGGCTCCTCCCAGCCCCATGACAAGGAGGCTACAAGCTGAAAATCAGTTTATCTCGGTCTGCCCTGACATCCGAAGAGCTCCGAGACTTTTCACAGCTGAACAATGCTGCGCATTCACTATTGAGCTCTGAGGCGCAGAGACACACTGAGAGGCCACTACATTGGTATTATTCCACTACGTTCAGCCTGTTACCACAGCTATTAGCTGGTGTGCTCACTTTTCAAATCCCCATCTCTTTGGAAACCCTGACTACCATTATTTTGTTACAAAAGAGGCACAGGTTAAAATAAGTTTAGCTGTGCTTTTCCCTACTCCTCCCCCTTCAGCATCTTCTACAACATGTTACTCATGTAGGCGGAATTTCAGTAAGAAGTATCTCACTTCTACCGTTATTTAGAAATCCGGTAGCTATTAATTTTTTATTAACAAAAGATTCTGGCAAAAGATCTGTAACTTTTGTTTAATTTAAATAATTACAAAAATGCAAACATGATCAGCCATAACGATTCAGTACAACACTTGAACTGAATCAGGGCTTGCAAATAATTTAATTAATTTTATTCAGTAAAACAGAAGGATGGCAGTTCACCTCCACATCATCAGTTTCTACGTACAATCACAAATGAAATCAGTTATACTTATTTCTGCATCAAAAAGCATTTATGTTCCAATACAGCAAGCCATAAGATTGTCTGTGCTCTTCCTCAGGACAAGTAGCACGACGAAAGTAAAACAGGTCCCTTCTGCAATCGATCAGAATCACTAAAGAGAGCACCAAAAGATATTAAAATTTTCACTTCAGTGATTTTTCAGTAAATCCACGTTATTTATAATCTACAAGTAAAGAACTTGAAACATTTTAAATCTTTAAACTATGCACAGACTCTGCCAATTATAAATTCATTGCAAGATATTTTGAAGGTTAGAAAAACAATAAAACAATCTGGGAGAAACACTCTCTTCCCAGTGAAAGTAGAGCAAAGTTCTTTGAAAACAATGACAAAGGCATCTAGCATTTAAGGCCTGAACACTACACTGCAATAAAAGTCAAACTGACTGTGGTCATATTGCTGCCTTTTGCATGGCAATTGCTACAGCTGACCTCGATTCAGAAAAATGCATCAAAAACTGAAAGAGCTCCATGGCTAAACTGTGACATTCACATGTATGCTGAAGGATAGAAAAAAAGCTGCCAATGGATCACCACAGGTAAGAGAACTTCAGTGACAAAATTACCAGAAACAGTGGAGTCACAGCTGTAAGAATAAAGGCATCTCTCAACAAGCCAGCACAGATCCACTGGAATTATCAAGAAGGGGCTTCAACATCAGTATTCCCCTTTGCCCTTTAAGGTACAAAAATATATAAACATTTTTAGGACTTGATGAACAGCATTGACACAAACTGTGTTTCCAGGAGTAACACATCTAGTTTACCAGAAGACTGCACAAACTCTGATCCAGTTTAATCACTACAGATAATATATGTTGACATTCTTATGTATGCGTTTCATTTCTAACTTATTTATGCCTAGGGAA
>NW_010202103.1:37918-38269 GCF_000695765.1 Mesitornis unicolor
CCTGTATTAGAAGAATATTCACAAGAAAGTCCTGATGCTGTGGATAATTAGTTGTTAATACTTTTTCACCTACCAATAACTCTGCCTTGGAAGAATACTGGGGAGGAATGTGGGAGGATGAAAGCCTGGGAAAGCTAGAATGGAAATCCTACCCACTCAATACTCTTAATCAGTCACCACTACCAATTTATAGGTATTTGAGTTGTGGTCTTCCATTTAACCAATTTTCTTAGCAGTCACATGCTAACAACGTCATAGGGATTTGCCAGATTTCTTACTGGAGGGATCATGGTGTGAGGGAAGGGGGTGAGGGGTGAGTGGGATGGGGGGGGGGGGTGGGGGGGTTATCAC
>NW_010202103.1:38300-44709 GCF_000695765.1 Mesitornis unicolor
CCATATACCCTGAAAAGGATAGTTCAAACTTCAAGTCCCATTAAGTCAGCACTCTGTCTCTCTCATCCAGAGGTGGCAAGAAGCATATTTAAGATAAAAGATCTGATAATCACCATTAGCAAACAGGAAAACAATTATGGAGTATATACTGAGTGTGTTACACTGGAGCCCACCATTTTCCCTCTGTATTGACATTCCTTTCTCTTATGTTTGCTTTTCTCTTTTCAGAATAGCATAGTTGGTTTAGGAACGTATCGCTGATACTCATGGTTCTGCTTTGAGCCTGTAATATTACTCTGCACATAGGGATGTAGCTAGGAACCCCTCCTTAGCACTCCCACTTGCCCCCTCCCTTTATTCCCTTTGTTAGAGAATGAGAATGAATGAGTGTGGGAAGTGACAGCTTATACTGCTAGTTAAAAGAAAGATAATTCACAAGGCAACTCCACATTCTCATCTGAAATAGATTCATTTTAAGAAAATAATTAAACAAACAAATAAATAAAATTCAGAATTGCCAAAGCAGAACAGAAGGAATATAAATGCAGCACATTGGAGTCTTCAGATTTCCAAAGTGCTTCCTATATTGGTTTTATGGTAACATTTATTGTATTTGAATCAGAAACTAAAATAGCCATCCTTCTAATATATTTAAAAAAAACAACATAATTCCCATTAGTAACTAGGCATCAGTAGCCCAAGAGAATTTTTTTCTACCCACTTAAAAGATAAGCTGTTCTATGTCACTGGGATGTAGTGCATCAATCACATGCTAGGCCACCTAAAAGGTTCAGCTGATATCCCATTACTATTTACACCTAAAGCTTTAAAATTAAATAAATTGATTCTGAAAAATGAGTTATATTCTAAAGTGACAAAGTTAAATGTTTTTGGTGTATTTTCTTTATGCATGTATTCCTGAGCCCTTAATGTAAATCATTTATCCTTTCCCATCCTCGAAACAAGTGAGTTGACGCAAGAGGACTATAAAGTCTTACACTAAAGCTGATAGCCATCTTGTGAGCCTGGTTAGATGCAAAGCAACCCAGAGTTAAGAAAAAAAAATTATCAACTGTGCTGCTCCAGATTATCTGATGCCACAACTTGCATGTGCTCTTGACTGATATTGATTGATGGCAGCCATATAGCTCATCAGAAATTCTCACTTGCAATGGAAAGCATTTAGTACAATTTTAAGATATAGGAATTAAGCATTGCAGTGCAGGCAGAGACTATACATAATTAAATTTTAGCACTGCAGTTAGCCTGGTAATTTTGAAGTTCCTCTCATGTAGAGTGTTATGTCACATAAAGGGAATTAGGCCTCAGTTTTCAGAACAGCCCGTGGCTAAAGGTTCCATTTTTGATGTCCCTTGACAATGCTAAGCACTTAGGGCTTCAGGTAAAGAGAAGCTGCAGGAGTACAGTAACTTTAAAAAACAGGCCCTGGAGCTAGATATTTAGCTTGTGAAAACAATCATAACTCATTTACTTTAACAGCTGACTAAAAAAATGTAAATGGCTGCTCAGTGCAGAGCGCAGTTTCCATCTGCCATAGGTCTTCATTTGTCACATTAGGAATAACACTAGGTGTAAGCCTTGCTAGGCAGAAGTCTAAAGAGGCCATGATCCACTTCACTACTGCAAAAGAAAGCTCTGCTATATGAGATTAGCTTCTTTCCTTACCCTGTTGGTACAAGTTTGTCTACTAGACACACCAAAGACATTTAGATACATGGCCATTCTCAACCTTCTGATCTGAACTGTCAGCCCGTCACCACAGTGCAGCAGTGATGCTGCAGCTTCTGCCAGAGCTCCCAAGCTAGGGCATGGCCAGCCCTCCTCCAGCACAGCCGCCCAGTCTGGCTGGCAACAGAGGCCTCAGCTAGTGAGTCTGTAGAGTCAGGAATAGGATTATCTCCATTTGAATACTTTTGCTGCAGTAGACAGACACTTATGCATTCTTAGGTTTGGTGTAGAAGCGCTCATGCATGTTTATACGACATGTACTCACTGTGGTGTCCTCTGGCGTTGCTACATACTCAGACATTTTTTTTATGACATAGGAAGAGAGAAAAAAAATCTTTCAACTCTATGCATATACATATGCATCTATTAGCGACTCATTCTGTTGTCAGATAATACAACTTACTTTGAGGAAGAAGGGAAAAGGATGAAATTTAACCTGTTATCACACCACACTATTACAAGCCTCCACTTTTACTGGGAAAATACAGGAAAGGTTAAGTAGTTTTGCTATAATGTTATGCCTTCCAAGTGTGGCAAAAGTAGAACTGGTGTTAAGTTGCTGAACTCTAAAGGTTTGATGGATACAATACCCCGAGTCAAAAGACAGATAAAACTACTTCTTTCTTCAGCATCTACACGCACCAGTGACTTGGGCCTCTCCTGAGCTTGAGGTCAGAAACAGCATGCCACTAGAAAGCACTAGGTGTGCAGATCCTGTCAAATAATTCCTCACTGAATACTTTAAACCCATGTGTTTCCCCACTTATTATACTGGTAAAGTCTTCTTAAGATATTCACACAGAGGTCAGTGGTCGTGACTTTTCAGACCTGTCTCGCTGTCATGAACGGAAGGAAAGGGTAGTCTCAAATTTGCTGAGCCTGCTTTTATAGAGAAGAATCAGCAGTTTTAACTAATTGCAAGACAATTTTACAGTCATATATCTACGATATGCAAATAAAATGTTACAAAAAATCACCTTTTACTACAGCACATCAAAATTCAATAGGCAAATACATGAAGGAAGAGGAGGGTCTCTCTTTTGGTGTATTTTTTCTTGTCTGTGTAAAAATCTTTTATGTAAGCATAGTCCCACCCTCATTGCATTAGGTTCAGTTACACACTGATAATAACAAAAGAGGCTTCCTTCTGTAGCTGTTACTCTATACTTCAATCCTCCATTGAAAACAGCAGGGCTTGTAAAAACAGGCATGTCAAAAGGTTAAGAAATGAACAAATAGATTTTCTCCAGCTGTAGAAAAGTAGCTGACAAACTCAACTCTCTGGATCACAGGAGAGAGGCATTACTAAATCAAATGTCTGGTATTGGCTTAAAATGGAAATAAAGGAGTGGATTAAATTAATCTAGCAAATAAAGTAAGCAACTGCATGAAGGAATACTTCCAGGTTGAGAAAACTAGATGATGTCTAAGTAGGAAGAAAAGCATTTTAACAGATACATGATTTAGTATATATATTAAGAATACAAAGCAAATCCCACTATACTAAATACCCGGTTTAAGTACACATTATTGAAATAGTAAATAGAGCATATCAGAAATAACCATGTACCAGAATAAAGCTTGCTGAGTGGGAGCTGCAAACATTTAATAAGCCTGACATACTCATTTATTACAGAGGTTTATCAAATATTTAGGAGGATTACAAATTTCATACCTTTGCTTTCAACATTTGGCTTTTATGAAGGATGCAAAATGATCTGTATTTTGTCCTCTGCCTGCACTCTTTAAACCCAAACAAGACTTACAAGGAAAGTTACCTTCTTTGGCAGGGTGGGGAAAGGGATTTCCTAAAGCCTTTCTTTTCTCCTCTTTCCTCTCCACCCTCCAGTAAATGAAACTAAAGGTCAGCAAATATTCAGTGCAATGGAAAGCCCCAGGTTATGAAAATAAATGCATTAGAAAAGTTGTCCAAGATTATAATAATGGGCCATGTACTCTCTAGACCATTCTCAAAACCCAGACATGGTTGTGAAAATACACTAGGTATCCTGATATTGCTAGCAAACATGATTACAGTATATTTATAAGCATTGTGAAAAAAACCCACATCATACATAAGTAAGATATATCTCTAAATATTTGCTTGTCATTCAAGAGATTAATCCCTGAAGGAAACAAACATATAATGCGTTTTCCATCTGCTGTTTTTCTATCTCTATTCTAAAGCCACAGGGAAAAAATATTTTAAACATATAAATTATTTTTTATAGTCTTTAAATATTTTCTTACTCCTTTTTGATAGGCTGTAATAAAATAGTTATCTGATTTATATGCTAGTCAAAATCATTGCAAGAGGATTAAATGCTAATATATGGATATCACAGCCAGTGAGCAAAATATATTTAGGTTCTTAATTTTCAGAGCAGTTCAGTCTCAGGGCACAGTTTCAGAGTCACTTTAAATCCCTGTTAAGACCACCCATGGGCTTGCCTCTCTCCTCTCCATCTGGATCACATACTCTCAAAGCCCATCACTGCCCACAACAGTAGTAATGGTCTTGTGGCCACCCAGCTCGGTTTTTAACCTGCATCAGGCTTCTGCTCAAACTGAGCAGCTGCACTAACTCTTCATGTCAGAGGGAGAGAGCATCAGGAGAACATGACCCAGGGGCTGCAGGGAGAAGAGGGTTGTCCCTTATGGCACTGCACCAAAGTGTTCGGAAACCTCTGGGAGAACACAGGAACCTGCACTCTGGAGTTGCCCAGACCACCATCAGGCATAGTTGTCCCTAAGATCAGATGCCTGGTTTTCGCAGGTTCAACTAGAACACATGACTGGTCCCTTACCTACCAAAGGACCTCTGGGGAGGTGTTGTGGGTTATTAAAAAGCATCAGAAAAGAACCTGATGACAGACAGACCATATCCTCTTTTTATCCTCATTTGAATAGAGGCTTAACTTCAGGCATGCGGTTTCATCCATTTAACTTGAATCATGAAATCTAACAACACACATGTGTGTGTCCTTAAGCACACACACACCACTTTAGCTTCTGGGTAGACGTAACTTCCTATCAGCTGATTCAAACAAAACCAAGTTGCAGCAAATCTCAGCGGCTTCAGAGGTACTATCTGGGGATTTGTATTTCCTGTTAGAGCTAGTTTCTTTGAGCAGTACTAAATGTATCCTTTTCCTTTCTTCTGACTTTCTTCCTGAACAACAACTATAACTTCACTTCAATCCATCTTCTGTAGAGCACTTATATGGAGGCTGGTACACACAAGTGACTTATTTTGAACAACAGAAGGTAAAGTGTTAAACTTGCGAGTTAAATGGAGAATGCCTCCGCAAAGGTTTTGGAAAAACTAATCAATAACTTTTTTCCTTCTATAGCTAGCACATTTTAGAGAAAGCAAATCTTTCAGTGCCATAATGAAATTAGAGTGGTATTTGAGACCATGACTTGATCTTTGACTAAACAAGACAACCACTTAAGCTTTCACATGCCCCTGAGCAACACACTTCCACAAATCAATCACTAAGGGTAAAACAACATTAACAGTGGCAGAAATAAGGTATTATGCTGACACAAATATAAAAAATACTTTGCACTTCTATGGTTTCTGTAAAAATTCAGTATAAAGCTGAAACACTGAAACTCTGCATTTTCTCTATCTTCCTCTTCTCCCACTCCTCCCTCTCCAATCTCAAATAGCAAATGAAATACCCAGGAATAACATACTTAGTGTTGTAACATAGCTTTTCATTCTTATAGAGCTCTTTCAACCCACACAAAAGACAATTAAGAGGATGATGGCAAAAACAGCCCCACAGCATTTAATAATTCACTACCCAAGTGGCAAGTAAAGACAATTAGCTACATCACTGAGATGACAGAACACATATATATGGAGATGAACAAGCTGCAGTGGCCAAAGGGACTGGTTGTCCCAGCTATGCTAGACTCAGCAACCAATTCAGGGAAAACCCTACTCAGAAGTTCTTTGCATGAAAATACAGGGTATCAGTATTTGTCATTTTTCTTGCTACTTCATTCTTGGAAATCTGTCACCATAGAAATTAAATTATCACAGTAAACTTCCTACTTTAAATTACTCAACAGTCACTAAGTGCTTACTGTATTACATTATATAGTTAGCCCATAACAATAAAAAAAATATTTTTATAAAAGATTCTGTGTTTTTAGGGTCTTACAGGAACTTTTTATTGGTAAAAACTTTTAAAGGAAGCATGCAAAGGTAAGAAAGATGAAAAAGGTAAAAGAAAAGGAAAGGCTTACCCCAAAAATTTGTCCTACAGCAAATGCAGATTCATTTTCACTGGAGGCATAACTTTAAATATACTATATTTCCCATTTAGCCCAACAAATAACAGATAATTAGCTACTGCCATTTTAAAACACTGTAGAAACATTATTGTCCAGAAACATACCTGCAGAGGAAGCCCCTCTGCCCCTGTGATTACTTCTGCACTTGTGAAACCTTGTAACTGATCACTCTCTGGGAAATTTTGAGCACAGGATTAACGAGTGACTAAGAGAAATCCTCTCATTCCAATTTTAAAACCACAGCTTTGATACCACAGCTGGACACCTGCCATCACTGCAGGCCTAAAAGAGGAATATGGCTTAAACAAAAAGAAAAGCGTCTTTCGGGAAAATTCTTCTTCCCCGTCTGCTG
>NW_010202104.1:0-15165 GCF_000695765.1 Mesitornis unicolor
ACGACTCTCTGGCTTCTTTCCTTCAGCCATTATGCTGGTTTATGTATATTTTCTCTCTCTGGCTCTGATTTAATGTGGCTTCATAACAGTAGAAAAAGACTACTACTTCTTCAGTGGGAGTTGGTCTGGTCTACCACAGTAATATATTTTTTTCTTTATTGTATGTTACTTCCTCAGTATGTTAAAAATTCACTTTTCAGAACTCTTTTCTGACCATTGCCTCGCCTAGAATATATTGTTGCTCATTAAAATTATCCTCATACTTACATGTCTCTAAATATTTTCACATGCAGTTTTTTTGCCCTTTCTAGAGTAAAATCTAGTGGCATTTTAAGTCCTTTTTTTTTTTGCAGTATGCAAACGAACAACTTTTTGAAAAGAAAACTGGTTGTATAATAGTCTTTAATACTTCATCAGAGAACTTCAGCCGTTTCTGAGTTAAAGCTTAAAGTAGAACTGTTTTTAACCATAACATGCTTTGCAGTTAAGCAGACCACATCTTCAGACAGCTTTTTAATCCCTGTGCTTATGTCTTTTTGCTAGAAAGAATTGCCATTAAACTAACTTCTGTTCATACACATTTCGCACTGCACAAATGACAGTATAACTTTCATATAAAACAGACTGAGAACTAAAATGAAACCTTAAAACACAGAATTTCATAGATATGTTGTACAGTTTCACTGACATATCAGAAAGTACATATTAACAATTACACTACAGTCAGTGGCAAACACTTTGTATAGGGTTCTTGTGATCTCTGGCACAGAAATGAAAGGAATAACATTAATCAAATGTCTGCATTCATCTCAGCTATGTGTTTTGTATTATCCAGAGTATTCTCTCTATGACAATTATATCCAGGTTATCTTTTGCAATTTTGTACCTCAAGGTAGTGAATGTTTAAAAGGAATAATGAGTCTCTGTATCTCCCCCTCTCTCCCCACCAAGGCCTTGATTTATTAACAACAAAAGCTGCAATAATAAGAGTCTACCAGAATCATAGAAACTTTGAAATGGTACCCCAAAATTGCTGGATTGCTCTGAGGATAGTTTGTTGAGGTCATAATCAAATATAAGGTATAACATTTTCAGAAAAAAAAATAGAGACAGTGGATATATGTGTCAAAAGACTAAGATTGCAGAAGCCTTAAAGACAGAAGCATATCAGAAAGTAGGTGTTCAAGGCCTTCACAACTCAGTCCAGGTGCAGCTACATGGGCAAGAGAAAAAGAGGACAATGACAAATATGGCCAGGTGGTTGCTGTGTGGCACAGCTGTGTTTGAAACTGTGCTCTGCTGAACTGAGCACCCAATGCTCAAGGACATGCAAAGCCATTAGTGAGTCTGAAAATACCAGCTGTGGGCCTCAGCATGTTGTAGCCATCTTGTACTGGAGGAGATGGGAGACTTCCAAAAAAACTGACTTGTCCTTAGGTATCCTTATAGCTATTTTGTAGCTATATAAGCTATATCTTAAACATACTCACCTGAAAAATGTCAACCTAGCTTTTTGTTATTTGTCTGTATACTTCTGAAAACAACTGTCTTAGGAGTATATCCCCAGTCTTGCACTTGATATCTGAACCCTGTAGGATGAAAAAAGCTGAAGTGAAAGGTCTCCAAACTTGACAAGAAATACAGTTAATAACTCCTTTTGGATCTCTGCAGTAAAGAAATAGTCTTTTGTCATGCTTGCCTAAGTACTAACTCGTGGAATCTGATGCAAATTGTTGTGGTACATTTCTTGTACTTCAGTTCATGGGTGGTAAATAAGTTCTGAAACAATTCGGTCACTGAAAATATCAGTCATCCAAGTACTAGGATGTACTAGGACATCCTATTGCAAGTACCGAAATTTGAACATCCCCAACTTGTCTCTCAAAATTAACTGCTATATGATGTCACATCAAAATCTTATCAGCAGAATATGCAATATATTCTTCCTTTCTATGATATGAAAAATACTCTTACTCCTGCATTATGTGGTACCTTTACCTCAGATGAGAGGGTAAGGTAAGAAATGGTAAGGTGTTATTTACTTAGATCTTTGACTCATTTTAGTGTTACCCTGTTTCACTTTTTGCATCCTTACCATAGATCATATGTAAGAAACACATTATAGCAAGATGCTAAATTGATTCTTCAAGCTTCCGAATGATCTGTGATTTTCTAGCAGAACATCACAGTCCCAAAGTAATTTTGAGGATTCCATGTTGCAGGAACATTCATATGCAACACTGGACAAATCACAAACTTTCCAGTCACGTGCAGGCTTTTAAAGCAGGAAGAAGGGGAACTGGCCTAAGCGCCGATCTTTGGATGACAGAAATGTCTAAATAGCAGATACCTTAAAAGAGATATATATTGATTACAAAGGTAATACAGATCAATAATACACCATATGTCTTTGTATAAGACAGACTCTTTTCAGATGAAATATATAATGCAATAGTAAATACTAAATTACTACCAAGACAATAATAAAAATGAGGATGGCATACTACAGAGAGTGCTATTCATTATAAGAAACCCTTATACACTTCATGTTTGGACAAATTCTGTGGTTTAGTTCCTCCCTAAAGAAGGAATTACCTGACTTTAAATTGTTTAAGATTATTATTTTCTTACAGTAATGTCTTATGTACTTGCTAAAATGAAACTCCTCGACTCTGAGAAGCAAGCTTTTAATTTATAAGAAGTAGTCAGTATCTTTTTCATTGGAATATTTGGTTCAGTTTTTTCACATGTTCTTTGCAAAAGTGAAAGTCGGAGTTTTGACAACATACCGTACAAACCACATTCAGTAATGTCGTAAAAGGAGCACCGTGCTCCTCCCCTCGTAATTGGCCACACAGTCTGTGGTGTAGGAAGCCATAGCCTCCTATATCACAGGAAAATATTCCTATACAACAGAGGCTTCCCACTACCTGCTTTCTTGTACTTGTATATCTGGCACTGAGCAATAGCTTCTTGCTAAGTCCCTATGAGAGTTAAATTTGTCAACTGTTGAACTGAAACAGTCTGGGAGAGACCTGCAGCTTGGTACCTTACAGCTGCTGGTTAGAGTGCTCTCCTGGAATACCTGAGCCTCTGCCTCAAAGCAGATAAGGGGTCCCAAATGTGTTCTCCATGTCAGGGCTCGCTGACTGGCTTTGTGACTGGGGGTAGACAGAGACATACAGTCCTGAAATTAAACTGGTCATTCTGCAATTCATTGTATATGAAATTTTGTTAATTGAATAGGTGACTATTCTGAGGAAAGATTGGTTTGGTGCCTACCTCAAAGTTATATATGTATGCTTTTTTGTTTCATTTTTCTGATTTTACTGACAAAGTCATAGTGATGGAAAATTAAAAGGATTTCAGGAGTTGGTGCTTGCTTACCATAAGCTATTAGCTGAAAAGTCTGACTTACGTCCATGTGATTTTTTTTTTCCAATTTTGCATTGGTACAGCTTAGCACCACTCTAAGTCTTAATTGTACAGAGTTATAAACTATTTTGAACTACAACTGTATAAATGGAAATATTCTATAAAATGTGGAATTTTAGTGTCAGAGCTGTTTGTTATTTAGAAATTAAACAAGTGAGTATTTTCTCATGTTTTCTACAGTGCAGTTTTCAAAGTTTAACTTGATTGTATTACTAGTACTAGAGACAATTCCAGGGGAAGGTGTTCTTGGTCTACTGCATTTCTTTTTCTTGCACATTAGTTTTGCAAAAGATGCAAAAGGTGTCATAACATGTCACCTATCAAAAAAAGAATTAATAAATGGGGTGGACTTTTATTAAAAAGAAAACCAAACAAACCAAAAACCCATCTGAATATTCCTCCTCACATAATTCCAGTTTCAAAGGTACTGATTAGTACTTTCTTCTTTAGCTTTCTGTGAAAAAAGAGAATTGAGGACAAGATTGTTTTCTTTTAGAAAGTGTGGAACAACAAAAGTGCTGGCACTTTTTTCCCTATTCTCTGCCTTCTCACTTCCCCAAGCTTTCTGATGTCTTTCCAGTTTGGAGCTCCTGCTTAGATAAAACAGATGACTTTCTGGGCCTGCTTCTGCTAACAGCAGGCAGGAGCAACGGTGACTGATTGGTTGAAACATGAGGATTAATGGGTATTTATATTTCATTAAATTTTATGCTCACTGGAGAATAATGTATCACTCGCAGATATTGAAACATATGTCAACCCTATCCACTTACATATAATTCAATTTGACTTAAATGCATTGATCAAATTTTATTAAAGTCCAATATATCTTCCGAAAAGGCCCGCTAACACAATATTGCTGCTTCACGTTCATCAGATAAAAGGAGGCAATTGTGTTGTTATTCTATTTATACCATTTTTTGGGAAAAGAGAGATTATTGTGAAGCGAATGCTCATTACAAGGTGACTGGTGCTGGCTGAAGGACTTGAGACTGAGATTATTAAACGAATTCTCAAGTGGTGTCCTTTAGTTAAAATTACCCCAGGGTGGGTCATGCCTGTTTTCTTCCCCAGTGGAAAAGAAAGATCAGCATTGTTAATGATATTATCCAAGAAACTTTGCCATGCAAGATTTTGGAGTGTGCTAACGATTTATTTTCTTTTTTTTTTTTTCTCCTTAAAGCACAGTTTATGAATCATGCATAGCTCTCTTTGAAAAACTACTTTTCAATTTTAATTCCTCCTTTTCTTCTCTACATCTTTGTGTTTTATTCCACTTCTGCAATTACTCTTCCTGTGATGATTAAGAAAAACTGTAAAATGTAAAAGGTTGTCTTATATAAAACCCCTCCTTCAATACAACCACAGCAATAATGGACTGTCTCTCAAGTGTCTGAGTTGACTCTTGCTCACTGTATGTACTGCACAGAATAGAAGTAAAAAGATGAGGGTTTAGCCCTCCTAATGGAAAAAAATAAAGACTGTTTAAAGCCATGATCCTACAGAGTCATTTAGTGCTCTGTGCTATCAAACTCTAAGGGTTTGGGGCAGGGGATGGTGTAGTACGTCTTAGCAAACCCTTCATTTGTTTCTGGCTCATCTGTCATTATGGGTTAAACTGCCTGCACTCCAATACACATATGAGCATCTCATCACAAGCCTTTCAAAGAAAAAGTCAATTTCTAGACTGCAAAAGAAAGGGTACTGGCCAGAAGAGACATTTAAGAGTCAAAATAAAGGGGTGTGAAAGTCTAGCTAATCTCAGGAAACTCTAAAAAAATGTGATTACATCATGTAGGATCTAAGCACATCATCTGGAATAGCATCCTACCTCACAAGGGTTGAAATCACTTTAAGACCACTGGAAACCTTAATTCAATAAAAGTATAATTTTTCCAATATTAATTACTCTGGGAAGCCTCCCCCAAATTAAGGGAGTCTTATTCTTAAGTAATGTTTCTTCCTTTTGCCACACTTTTAATTTACCACTGGTGCTATTTTGTGCTGCCTTGACTAATAGCCTTCTCTTGTGAACAAATTTGACTGCTATGCAGGTTGTTTACAGTTTTTGTTCAAAATAATAATTTCAAAATCAGTACTTTCACTTGATGTATTTGAGAAAAAAGTGCATTTGTACAAACACAGAATTTCATGCTAATACTTTGGGATGCAGGAAGTACATTCTTCGACATAAATTTTAGATCACACCAGTTGAGTACTGTTGATATCTCTGTTATCAAAGCCCTTATAAACCTGTTAAAAATACTTTATGCAAATCGCCAGCCAGTCTCTTTTCCTCAGGCTGATCCTTCTGTGAAGATGCTCGGTCCTACCTTTCTGAATACCTGTATTTAGCTTCTCCCTAAAGAAACCGAAGGTCTTTCATTCACTTGTGGAGGAGAATGCTTGCCCTTTTTTCACTTTATAGGATGCATTGATCAGGCCTGTTCCAGACTTGAAATCTTATAGTACTTTGTAAAACTGAAAATCATTTTCCCTTTTTAGATAGTGCATGAGACAATTGCTTGACAAATAGTCTATTCCTTCATCTGTTTACCTTTAGGTTGTTTATCCTAAAACTTCCTTCAAGCTTTAGGATTGAAGCATTAGGACTTTCACAAGCACAATGGCAATGTTTCCAAGATTAACTCTTTTTGCTCTGGCTAAATTAGCTGAACTCTTTCCAAAAACATCTCCTAGGGCTCTATATAGACAATGCATTTATGCAGGTTGTATAAGCTCACATATTTGTGAACATTCTATAGCATGTCAATTTTTTATGTGCACTTCAATGATGTGGCTTTATGAAAACAAGAGAAAAGGACAAATAAAATTATTTAATTTCAAGAGATCCTGAAGGGAATTAACAACAAAGAATGCAATTTGTTTGTGCAAATGGATTGATAGAGATGTGGTCCATTTTCCGACTTTTTTTAATAGTCCAGGAACTCTGTGCTGCCAGTAAAGCTCATCAGATACTGCCAGATCAACATATTCTTAGATTTATGCAATGTGGTTTAAAATATGTTTGGATTATTATTTATATGGACTCCAGAAGGGAATAAACCAGTGCAAGAGAATCTCCTACAACTGCTTCTGCACTACTGGTTTTGCCAGACCACAGCTAAAAGTTGAAGCACAAAGTTAACTCTAAAATACTTCGCACTGCTTGGAGTCATGGAACAGCTGACGTGGGAAGGGACTATGGGAGGTCATATTGTCAACCTCTTGATGAAACAGAGTCAGCTGTGAGGATGGATCCAGATGCTCAAGGCTTCATGTTGTCTGATCTTGAAAATTCCCAAGAACGGAGATTCCATAGCCTCTTTAGGCAACCTGCTTTCCACAGACTGCTGCAAGCAAGCAAGCACACAGGAATATATTGATAATGTGATGCACCCTATTGCAGTGCAACATTCAAGGTGTATTGCTGCTACTTACCTTTCTGCGCTTAAAAGGTAAACCACTCTGACAGCCCTGCTCTTCTAAAAGTGTCAGCATTGCATCACTTTGTGATTTAGTTAAAAGATGTGTAAGAAATACAAAAAAATGTGAGCTGTCTCTTCCCCTGTTGCTGATTATTTAATGCTGAAATATTTAGACGAAAAGCAGTTCCAGACACATTATAGACATCCCTTTAAACAAGGATGGACCTCATTTCTGAGATTCCTATGTACCACAGAGTCTATGCTGTTACTGCAAGTATGATGCCCTTTAGGAAGAAAAAAATTACATTTGCCTCTCTACTTTCAGTCCTCCCTGCTGGACCACCATGTCATCTTCTCCTCTCCTTATCCCATCTCCCTCGTGCAAACTGAGCAAAGCAGTAAGTCTGATATAACCTCATCAGAAAGGAAACTGTTCTTCCTGTTTCTATGTTCCTTTCTGTTTGGTTTCTGGTCAGGACATTCCCACATAACTGCCTGCAAGAAGTGAGGAGCACAGTTGTATGTTCTAATAGGTATACTACATAAAAGTGAAACACTCATACTAGCATTTCTGTTAGATGTGCTTTTCACTCAGTAAATCGGGAAGAAGAAACAGTAACATGCAGCTCATCTATGCTACTCTATCATGCAACATGCAAAAATACCATTTAACAAATTGCAACTCCTCATGAATCCTGGAGAATGAATATAAAATGGTAAGCAGGCATATAGAATCACCTGCATTCACCCCAGATTAGAAGCTTTATTACTATTTTAAATAGCATATAAACATCCAAGCAAGCTGATCTTCTCATAGACACTCTGCAAAGAAGAGGGGAAAAAAAAACCCTCTGATTTTTTGAAAAAATGGTTTCTTGTAAGTCATTCACTCAAGTCTAATAATATTACAGTATTAAGATGTTAATAGAACTTTACAGGTCTATTAACTTTGGAAATATATTACTATTACATTTACTTATTGCCAATATTTTTTCTTTATTCATTTGCTGTTATAAGATCCATGAAAAAAATCACTCCATTTTCTCATCAAAATGACTGTAAATTTCTGCTTCACTGTGGTGCTTTCTTTGATAACTAGCACAATGTAAAACAACCACGTTCATGCTTTAGGGCATTTTTTTCCCACATTTTTAGGGAAATTGGACAACTACCTGAAGCGTCACTGCCGCAAACTCAATAAAGGGAGAAAATGGTCATCAACATGTAAAACAGAGCAGAAAACTATGAGATGCAAGAGGCCAGGTGGTACTCTTTGACACTGCAGACTGAAGGGCAAACTATAATTGGCCAAGAGAGGAGAGACAGAAGGAATTTCACCACAGCTCCAGGTATCCAGTATTTATCAGAAGTAATTAAAATCATCTCAGATTATCCTTGTGATATTTTGGTTTTTTCTCCCTTCAGTTTCCTATTAAAATTAAACAAACAAACAAAACCAAAAACAAAAAAAACCACAAAAAAACCCCAAAGAAAACCCCAACAAACCAACAAAAGCATGAAAGCTCATTCACTCTACAAATAATAACTGGTTTGAAACAACTGCCAAACTCAAGCAATATATCTTAAAGGGAAGTTAACTACCTGTATGAAAATACAGAAATCCTGGTGCAGCATCACTGCTGGTGCCACTATACACAGAACAAATGTGAAACAATGCATGATGTTGTGTTGCTATATAGGATTTAAATAACATGAGTTTGGGATGCATTCACCACTCATAAAACATGAAACTATGAAGCTGTTAAGTAGATCATGTTATGACCTATGAAGGACAAACTTTCCTATTTGCTTTTCTTTATAAATAAAGAAAAAGCAACATTTCATGCATCTTTAACTCGTACGCAGACCCTTTCTCCAGTACAAGCAAGGCCATTCTAAGTAAAATATAGCTTTACACTTAAAACAGGAATATTTTAAATTTAAAATTGTCATTTGTAATAGAATGTTCTTATATGTGAATCATGCCCATTCTAAGTGATTTTTAGATTTGTTAATTTTCACACTATCTTCTATTTTTTTGTTCATTTGCATCCTGAATCATGTTCTGTAAGTTTAACATAACATGGAATTTAAGCAAGAAAACAAAAAAAATTACTATATTTTTATAAAATTTATTCTATTTTTATTTTTTAAAATGAATTTTTCTTAAGAATTTATTCTATATAAATTTATATTCATCTAAATCTGTAGTCTCAGACTCCTCTAATTATGCTAGCTTTTCCTTCGAAGATGTATGATGAAGACTGACAAAAATGATAAAAGCTTTATCTTCGAAAAGGCATTAGCACTGTCACCAGCTGTGCAACGTCAAAGTGAAGTGGAACTTCCAAAGATCTACTAGATGCAGTGAAGCAGTGAAGCCAGCAGTTCTGCTCGCTACTGTAAAAAAAAATACAGTTGCTAGGTTCAGGGGAATGTATCTTCCCTGTTAGCACTTTATTCTATGACCGTGCAGAGTAAGAGATGCCTTTTCTGCCCTGAAGCCTTTCCAGGGTCACCTTTGTTGCTCCAGTAATCTGCTCCTTCTTTCTATCTTGTCTAGTTCCTCCTCCAGCTGGAAATGTCACTAAAGGCAACAGTATTTGCCAACAGAACTAGGTGATCTCTCATGTAAAGTATCCATTTTTTGTGGTCACTATCCCAGCAGTGATTTGGACTGAGAGGTTACACTATGTGGTGCTGTTTACAACAAAAGCATCAGACTTTCATGGTCTATGAAGGTCATTAATCAGACAAATAATCTATTTACCTGAACTCTTGTTCCTTGTCTTAAATGGCTCCAGCTAAGAGATGGGGTTCATTTTCCTTGAAATCTTTCTAAAGAGCACATTTATCAAAATAAATTTTAAATGTAACCAGGTTACTGCAAATCTTAAGAGAAACTGTTAGTGAACATGTCTTTAGTTACAGATCCCAGACAACACTCGTCACTCAGCCTTCCTTGAATTATCCTCCAGTTTTCTCTGATTTGAGTAGTCCACTCACAATATCCTCTTTCCTCCATAAGTTTCTGTTGATGGGCAGTCATCTCCGTCTTGTGTCCATGTCCCTGTTCTTCACATACATAATTTTTTCTGCAGCTTCTGTCTTAATGCTGGAAACTTCTGCTGTTCTATTGCCTTCTTGTTGTTCAAATCACTTTTCTATTTTTGAGAAAGACACTTACAGAACTACATGCTCCAAATTTAACTCAGAATATAGTTGGCCTCAAAGTCACAAGGTTTTATCTTTTTGTCAGTCATTAGCTTTTATCTTTTTTAAAAATATATATATTTATTCAATAACACTGTTGCATAGTTTTTGGGTCATGCTGACTTATAGTGAGTACAGATTTAAAAATACTTGTCCAGACATACTCGTGAATACACACCTCCCTGTTGTGATGCAGCAAAGGATCACCAGCAGGCCATGTATCTTTGCATTGGTTCTGTAGCAGCACAATTCCAACCAAATAGGCTATCACTTGCCAGCAAAAAGTCTCAGAAACCCCTCCAGTGTCACTGAAATCACCAAATCATTCACTGCAGTCTCAGATTGCTTTCATGGGTTCAAGAATGACGAAGTCTACTTCTGTTGATATGCATAGAGAACGCTTCCTCAGATACAGAAAAGATGGTCCAGTTGTGACTTGGAGACTGGATGTCTACCCACTCCTGCTTACTCCTCTTCCATCAACCCATAAAATTATAGATGGGAGCTTCTTTTTTCTTGACAGGAGGAGTCTGTTTCTGCATTAGTGTTCTCAAAGGCTGATCTGTAAGGAAGATTCCAGTAGCCCAAGAAGAGATGGTAACAGCAGCAAAGGATGGAAAACAGAGCTAGCTTTCAGGCTGATGCCAGACACACCTTGTCCCCTTTCCATTTCCAGGTTTTTACCTTTGCTGATAGACTACGCAAATCTTTCACAATATTGCTTCTCAAGCTGTTATAGGTACAAACTATCTGGCTATTTAGATACTATGGTATCTAATAGTATGCTATCAATCTTTTATAGTAAGAGAATACATAAATTATAAACAAATATGTCCTTTGGTCTAGTGGAACAGCATAATGATCAAAGACACACAATAGAAATGTATTTGCTTCTACAGTAAGCTTTATTCCCCCAGCACTCAGTCTGTAGTGATGGACAGGCAGTGAGCTGTCAGTTTTGTTCTGTCTGTCACACTACACTTACCTCCTGTTGTTTTAAGTAATCAATATGGGGGCTGAAATCACCTACCACTACCTCTGCTACCTACTATTTTGTCCACTCATAAATTATGAATCCCTGCACAACATCAAGTCTACAATTTCGATTGCATTTGCTAATCATTGATCAATAATTCAAAAGCCTCTTCTTCTTCAAGGGTCCCTGGTTTCCTGGAACATATGGCACAAGGCTGACAGTGTTCACAAAACTATTCCCTAATCACAAAAAAAGAGCCAGGGAGAACAAGTTGTTTAAAGTGTTTCTCTCTCTTTTTTTTTTTTTTTACAAGGGACTGACTTTGTATTTTTTTATTTTTTCCTCAGCTTGCTACAGTTAATGACTGCACAAGCACATTAGCTTTTGTATGCAGCAACTTCCAGATTTATTTTCAGCTTCATATTTTGAGAAGACATGCCATTTATCAGCCAGTCTGGGTAGTTCAGTTTTATAATGATAATGATTGCTATGCTTACTTTTGCTGGCATTGGACTATAATTGCCTTTTCCAGAAGTCTTATTTTTCATATATATGTTATGTTGTTTATTCCCTATAAAAGATCATGAAAACAAGATACAAAATAATCTTTATTATGTGTTCCTTTAAAGACATCAACATGAACACAATGAGCAATAGAGTCTTTTGCAAGTGAATCTGAAGTCCTTAGCCATTACAAGAGAGCCACAGAATGTTTGCTGCAGTGTTTCTTTCTTTAAGATCGTTTTATTAGCTATTTTACTGCTAGACTAGAACCATGAATAATAAATATCATCATACAGAACAGTTCTGATTACTTCTCCATGGAAACCTTTTAAATGGCCAGATCCTGAAAACATCTACGTACAAAAATTCACTTAACGAATAATCTCTATGGCTTAAAGAAGAGACAAGTTCAGGCTTCTATATATACTACTTCAGTGCTTGTATATTTGACTATTTCATGAAAAGTTTAAAAAAACCCTTACAATGCTCAAGCCTCTTCAGTTCTTTGTTCTATGAGTATAATTTAAAAGAGATACAAAAAGGCTTTCTTCCACTGTGCCTATTTAATAAAAAAAATATTTTATTGTGTTTCATTGGTTAAGAAGTTAAATATAAGTATGTAAATGAGACCAATATGATGTCATCTTATATTTTTAAAAAGGTTTTATTGCATTATCTATAATAATGTATTTATCTATAGCTCTATTTCTTATAGATGCATGTAACAACTACGTAACTAAAAAAAAAGCAATCTGGGATTTGTGATTTTAAATACTTGCTTAAAAATTATAACTTGTAATAAAGCTACTAAAATGATCATTATGTTTTTCTGGGAGACAAGAGTGTATATGCTTAGCTTGAGATTAAGTAATGTATTTCTATGGTTTGTACTTCCTTACATCAGTTCTTTCAGGTGCAATATAACTGTGAACAGCAACCACAGATATAGTTAGTATTAGACTGTTCACCAGTTTTATTCTGATTGTGTTAGATGCTTATGGGACATTTGAAGGCAGTGCATTGCAAGAAACATCAATTATTAAACATTTGAGGTAAAGCTTGTATTAAAATAGTATTAGCACAAGCCCTTTCTGTTAAAAGAAATTAAAAATGTACTTTCTCCAAAGTGTAATCCTAATTTGAAATGTTGTAACTGGCTTTTGAGACTAATATTCCTAACATTCTGGTTTAGGTTTTCTTTTTTTTTTCCCAGGTTATTTAAATGTCCAAATTATAGTTCTTCACTGAATTTTCATACACAAACAAGAATAAGGATTTTTTTTTTCTATAACTATTGTAAGTCACAATCAGGATGCACAGAAATTGTGCTCACTGAGTTAAAAAGTTAAAGTTGAAGTAGCTTCTAGAAAGCAACATATTTTTATTTCTATTTTTGGTGTCTTTTTGCCTGTCTGAAGAATAGTAAGCAAGACTTTCTACTCTATATAGTGCACATATGCAGTTTTATTGTGAATGAGCTCTTGAGCTTAACAGGCAGAGGAACACAAGGGAAGAGAACAAGAACAATGACAATGGAGTGATGCAGATGCATGGGATAAGAATTTTCCTAAGCCAATAACTTTGAAAGTGAACATATGTCTTAATGAGATCAAATTATTGGAGAGGAAAGAATGTTTAACAGACATCTTGTTGTGATGTATATATGTCAAATAATTACTTCACATAATGGAGATTTTTAAATAATGTTGATGTTGAAAAAAATTCTCAAAATCACCAGAGGTTTATAACACTATGAGTCTTATTTTCATCCTTGCCAGTTAGGATTTTGATATTTCAGAAGAAATAAAAGGCTGTTTGGTTGAGGTTTCTTCCCAAAGTGAAACTAAATTATGTTGAAATCAAAATATTCAATAAAAACCCAAATCAAAAGTTGTCAGCAGTATTTTGACAAAGATGTTCCAAGCAGTCTAAAATTATTTTCTGAAAATGGAGAATTAGTAACACTCAAGATATGAATCAGACTTCATATATATAAAATTTGAAATTTATGAATAGCTCTACTTACAAGTGCAAACTTTAATCTTTGCCATATTTCACCTCCTCTAGGCCCTCTTTACAGCAGTTGTTCCTGTGCCAACTTCTTTATTTGGATCAATCATGCCAAAGTCAGTTTTGTGCAATACCCATTTTGTATTTCTGTCTCTAACTTTTATGCTTCTCTAATGTATTTTAGAGTCTTTGGTATTGGTGCTGGAATGGGCCTGACACAGAGCACAGCTGGAAGATTGGCCAGCATGTAGCAAAGATTGTAGCAAATGTATCACTGCTTGATAGAATAAAGTATAAAAACCTGTGCTTGTTCTGTCCTGTTTGTTCTTTAACACAGGGAAAAAGTTTTTTGTTGTGAGAGTGAGTGATCAAGCACTAGCATAGGTTGCCCAGACAGGTTGTGGAGTCTCCATCCTTAAAGATATTCAAAAGCCATGGAGATGTGGTCCTGGGCAACTGGCTGTAGGTAACCCTGCTTGAGCAGATGGGTTGGACCAGATGACCTCCAAAAGTCCCTTCCCACCCCAGCCATTCCATGATTCTGAATCTGGTCTCTCTCCTCAAAGATAATAAAATGCTATTAACAGAGATATCGATTAGCACCACTTCAGAACCACATTTCTGACACAACTTCAGATAACAGCAAATATCTTTAAGAAATCCTGATTTGTTCAGATCTGTGATCTTAAATTGCAGAAGCTACAACTGATTTTTAAACAGTAAGTGAATCATCTAGTAAAGTCATACTTTTTTTTAATTATAAGCTGCTATTTCCTGGGGTGATTACAAGACATGTTGCAGTTGAATAACACTTCTGGTGTCAGAAATCATACTGATCATAGCAAGTGGGATAATTTCCTTAAGTTAAATGTGCAGGAAATCACATAACAAGTATTCTGATTTTTTTAGTCTCTTTTTCTTTTCTCTCATAGAGAAAAATGTTGTAACAGCTGTCACATGGAAGTACAGATAGGAAAGCTAAGCATGAAACGCAAGTTGAAATTACATTACAGAAAGGAAGACTCTCATGTACTAATTTAAGCCAGTGTTCAATTGATGGGAGCTAATGAGCTACAAAAGCTCTGACATCTTTTGCAGCAGACAACTCAGTGTAAACTAATCAACATTAAGTCAATATAATCTAACCCCTCGTTGTTCATTGTTCTATTTTACAGGCTACACACTGCTTGGCCATGTGAATGGGTCAGAAATATATATCAGGAAGAGGATAAAGCTGTTACCACAAAGGAGGACTAAATTAAAATTGGCTGGCATGAAAGGAAAATGAAAATTACCTGCAGCATCTCTTCATTCTGCTTTTATAAAATGCCTATATTTTTCATCAATGCCTGGTAAAAAGAGCCTGAACGGTCCATCCATGCCTGTCTCATTTACAGGCATTCCAGCTGGAGCTACATAAGGAAATCACTAAAAACTTGAATGAGAAAAGTCTGAGTTTCCTCTTAAAAGCAGCTTCGCAACAAGACTCCAAGCTCATTATTTCTTTCATGAGTTTTGAGAAGGGCTTATGAAGATCTGATTGAATGAAACTGAGAGATTCTCAACTGTTTTCACAGAATCACAGAATTGCTCAGTTGG
>NW_010202105.1:0-3568 GCF_000695765.1 Mesitornis unicolor
CTACTATTTCAACCCATTTCAACTTTCAAAGATAGTGTTCAGTGGCAACTTTTACTTGATTTGTTTCCAAATTACTCTGTCTTACAGCTGTTCATTTAGAGTTGTGCATAAAGTATCGTTATTGAATAACTTACTTTCATTAAAGTCATTAAAGAGCCAGTGTAGTAAAGTATGTCCTCTTAGATTGGTAGTGTGAAAGCTGTAGTGTCTTCACAATAAACAACAGATAGAAGAAATCATAGTGAATGTCAACACTGAAGCTTGCATCATCACTGTAAGGTAAAAATACATGTGTTAGCAGGTAGAACTAGTTGATTCTCTTAATATTGTTCTCATTTTTTAGATACATGTTTCAGCTGTTTCAAATTTGTTTCCTAATTGGACAGGATTTAGGTCGCAAAGTTCAGTCTGTTAAAAAATGCATCAGACTATAGGATTTAGAATTTTGCTTTTTTGCTGTTTTTCTTCTATCGGAGGTAGAGCCAGGGCTTCATTCTAACAGGTAGATTGTGCTTGTTTATACCGTCCTTTCCCTTTTAAAATGTAAGCCTAACACTTTCTCTCTGGCACTTATTCCCTTTGTGTTTTGAGAGCAGTCATCAGACCTCTGCTCAGTCTTTTGTTATCTTAAATGAGACACTCTATTTTCTCTGTTTTGCACCTGATGCAGTTCAAGTTTAACCCTTCTGAATGTGATTACTTGAATTATATATGCATTCTAGTTTGAGCAGTTTACCTCAGCAGGTGTGGTTGTGGTATTCTCTCACTTGCAGTATCCTAAAATCATATTTGTATTTCTCATGGTAGCATTCCATTGTTGATGTACTATTTTCTTATGAGCAGTGAGACATCTCCTATGCCAGATGTTTTGTGTATAAATGGTATAAGTGTACTCTAGTGCAGGAAGATTGTGTGGGTTTCTCTTGAGAGCGTAAGTTTAGAATGGCTATGTTTATGTAACAGCTTGCAGGAGGGCTTCTGATGTTAAAAATAAATGGATTTTATAACTACCGTTTTGACATACTTTTCATTGTGTTAAATTAATATTTCCCTTGTGGACAAAATTATACAAGCATATTCCTGTTTATGGTGCTTATGGCAACTTCAGGACTTGTGTGAGAAAAGAGTTTAAACATTTAATTTTTCTGTGTGACACCTGAGAGTCATGTTTGTAATGTAAATGCATGTTTATTCTGGTAAAATGGCTGCTGTTCCAGGATCTTAGTCTTAGTCTGTGTTTTTTTTTTCATTATGGCCTGTCCTGGTTGGGCAGATACTGTAGTTTGAAAGGTTAGAACAGAATTTTTTTAAGAACTGGAATGAGACTCTCAAGAACTGGGCATTATCATTTGCGCACTGTCTAGGGGTGTTCTTAAGTTTCTGCTGGTTTATTAGTACACAAATTGATATATTGTGATCAGGTGATTCTTCAGCAATAACCATTATTCGGTATACAAGAATTGTGTCTATACTGCTCACCTCTTCATTTATTGTTAGATTACATCTTTTATTACATGACCCTCCACTTAAGCATCCTATTATCATCATCCTTAAACATCCTTACTCAGCTGCTCCCTCTCCATCCTTTTTCCCTTTCCCCTTTGACAAATTTCTCTGTTGCCCAAATTTTATCTTCCACTGCACAATGCTTAACCTCTAACCAAATACCAACTAAAGGAACTTGAAATAAATCAATTTTTCTTTTTGTCTTTGTGTGAAAGATAGCAAGTTATGAGGTAGTCAGTGCGGCTTTTAATCTATAAGCTATAATGTATTGATTCATTAATCATCTAACTGTTAAGATTTTAATCCTTAAAATTGTAAGTGGGGTGTGTGTGGCAAGAAGATAGCAGTTAGTTTCAAGACTGGAATGTTTTTTCTTCTTTTTGTTTTTAAAGAATTATTGCCATTTGCAACAGAATGATACCATGGTTCAAATCTAATTATCTCAAAGCTTCTACATCAAAAACTAGATAACTTCTATACCCTGCAAAAGAGTATTTCTCTCTCTCAACCCTGAGGGGCTCAGGGTTTTGATGCCATCAAAAAATTTATGTGCAATTTACTAAGCATATGCCATTTGCATAGAATGATACCATTTCAGAACCTCTCTAGAAGGTAAATCCAAAACAAGTGCAACTCTGTTTCATAGATTGTCTGCCTGTAGCAAGAGCCCAACCTCTTAAAGAATTTTTTCCTGAAAATAGCTTTTTCTTTTGCTGTTGTTTAAGCAAATAAGAAGCAGAGACAAAGATATACTGAGTAAGAGTTGTCACTGGATTACTAAAAACATGAAAAGTAGGTAGTGGCTTAATGTTTTTATTGTGCTTTGAGTTACCAACAGAGTTCTTGAAAATTTCTGACCTTATGGTTAAATTAAGTAAAATGCTTGTTTTCTCAAAGCCCTTTTTGAAAGGAAGTGGCATTTCTTGAGAATTGTAGTTTATTGTATGTATTAAGCACAAAAATAGTGGCAAAAAATACTATATGAACTTGAAACAAATTTCACATTTCACATGTCTTTATCCTTTTGTTTGCATCTATAAGTATCCCACACAAGAAAAAAGGAAGGGGAAAAAAAACTTGGTTCAAAAGAACCTCTCTGATGAACTCAGGAGCTGTTGTTTCTGCTGCTTAGGTAACGGGTACTTAGGAAATTGCACATTAATTTTTTGATAGCAACAAAACCCTGAGTCTCTCAGGGTTGAGAGAGAGAAATACTATTTTTCAGGGTATAAAAGTTATCTAGTTTTTGATATGGAAGCTTTGAGATAATTAGATTTGAATCTAAAAGCAGAGTACTGAAGGTTGTTTACAGATTGTTCTGTTGTCTGCAGAATATTACAGAAATTATGGAACAGTTCTTTAGGATACTTTAGTGATAATGTCAGCTTCTTTTGAGTAAACAAAATACACTAATTTCTTTTGGTAAAAAGTTGGCTTCAAAGCTCTCTGGAATTAACATGTTTGAACAGTTATGTGTTCCCAAGCTTGCTTTTAGATGCTGAAATGTACTGAAATACCAGTGAAAATAAAGAACCATTATTTGCTTTTTCTTTTTTATTCTTGAATATGGTTTTTTAGACTTATTCATAAAAATGTAGTTACAGTGGTATATTCTTCACTCTTATGTTATGGTGGAAGATTACATATAATATACCTTTGTCTTGATTTATCTTTTTTCTCATTTATCAGTTGTTCACAGCTGACTGCAAAGTGGGATGTGTAGGAGCAAAACATATTTTATGTGAAGGTCTTAATGTGCTTGTCCTCTCACAAGTTTTGTTGAACAAAAGATTGTATTTCCTTTGTATGCTTGGAGTTAACTGAGTAGTCAGGAAGATATTTAAGCCTTCTTACAAAAATAAGGCAGTTTCAGAAGACTGCCAATAAATACAATACATATTACCACGTATTTTTTCACCCTTACTGGAGGGAGTAAAAATATTTGTCTCTTGGCTAGACAGGCATTAACTTTGGTCTTTGGCTGGTTGTGCTTTTCTCAAGTCCATTTTGTCTGTCCATTATCTTCCAGCACTGTCTATTATCTTCCAGCAGTCCTGGCTGA
>NW_010202106.1:0-18775 GCF_000695765.1 Mesitornis unicolor
CCCGACCTCCACGCTCCTTCACCTTGGCCACCTCTGAGCACCCCACACACCGAGGAGCCCTTACGTAAAGTCCCACCCACTCCTTTTCGTGACTGATAAATAAATAAACACATTTCGGTGGAACATCTGGCATTTTCTACCAGTGCCGTCTTGCTCGTCCTAAACTGGTTAACCCCAGAAAAAAAAAAGTGTAACTTCGGAGGGCCCGAACCGCTGAGGGAAATGGCATCTGTGCAGTGTTCAGTGAAGCACTGACACACATCTAATGCCAGAGCCAGTTTTCAACCACCCCCAGTAAATTTCCAATCCGCTCCTGATGTTCTTCAGATGAAATATTGTCCCTAATAAACAACAAGCTTGAAAGCTGCCCAGTGCGCTGATGAAGGCAACGTGAGCACTTCAGATGGGCTCTACAGACTTAGTGGGCACGCCGAAAGGCCTGACAGACATTTAATCCAAAAAACACGCATGGAGGGTAAGGACAGAATTGCTCCCACCTTGTTTCAGTGGGAAGGGTAAGTGCATGCACATGGCACACACATTTGGGTTGGACTAGATGATCTTCGGAGGTCCCTTCCAACCCCTACCATTCTGTGATTCATTTTCCACTAATGTCCAGAAGGACAGAGTCTATGGCAGCGCACGGGCCACAAGGGAAGGCATGGCAGAAAGACCCATTGCCATGCAGACAACGAGAGGGTGCAACCGAATGGCAAGGTGTTGGAAGCAGGGGAAGAAAAGCAAGCAGCAGAGGGAACCTCGCAATGAGCAGGGAAGAGGTGAGTAAAAACCTGAAGCTACTTCTAGCAAATACACTGAAATAATTCCAATATGATTAAGTGCAACTGTCATTAACCCCCGCCCCAGTAGTAATTAAACAGTAGTCCCACAAGTGGTTCACTGAGTAAAACTCATTGTTTTGTGGGCATTAGTATCTCCAACTATGTTTAATAACGGAGAAGAAAATGTTGGGCTTAACTCCAAGCAATTCAGTCCCTATGATACCGGCATGGCACTCAAAGGCAACATTAAACATTAGCTCCTAGTTTATTGTTAAAAGAGCAGTTATCCAGGTACAATTTTATTAGATTTATTTTATCATGTTATTTTGCAGCCTGCTTTAGTGGAAGATCTGAAGAAAATAAGCAGCAGCATGTTTTTTATAACTTACTGAGTAAAGGTATCAATTAAGTCACTACTAAAGTAGCTTTGCTACAGCTCTTTATCAAAACATCTTCATTTGTATTTCTCGGTTGAAAAAAGACCACATGGGGGAAACACCGCAATGTTATTTTAGTCACTATATATTTTCCATCTCTTGCAACAGATGCATTTTCCTACTCTCCAACAACTTAATTCTAATCCAATCTTATAGCTAAAAGTATTTGTTTCTTGTGCTGCAAAACCCTTTGGAAATCATGAGGCACTGAGGGGAGAAATCTGACCCAGGTGCACAGTGGTTACAAGGAAACCGTAACATTGGCACAGGGAGAGTGCCATTTTAATTATTAAAGAAAGTCTAATAGTTATGTTTAACAGGGGAAAAAAACAACACAGTCTTATCCAGGCAATCAACTAAATTGGAAAATAATTTCATAGTGATGTATGAGCACAAGCTATGCAAACATTTCACTGTTTCTAAGCTAAATCTGGAAGCAGTATTTTGTTAAAAGCATATGTATAATGTAAACGTATTTAGCAAGAGAGAATGCAGGTGGATGTTCATCCCTGGAACTGTATCAGGCTTCTTGCTAATTATAATTTTGACTTAAAGAAGTGACCTTGCCCATTACTAGATAAGTATCTCTATGAAACTTAGATCATTGTTTGCCCAAAAGACATAGCTAGACACTGACCAACAGCATGGCTTAAGCCAATTTAAACAGCTTTAGCCCTCCGCTCCATCCCAGCTGCATATTCCTTGCACCAAGCTACTCCCACCACTGTCGCCCAGCACAAATATTTGAGTAGCCACACAAGTGTAGCAGAGGGTGGGACCCACCAGCAGAAAAGTTAAGGCTGCACAAATAAATAAATAACACATAATATATTTTTCATATTGCAGTTGTCTCTGGCGCCCAGAGAAATGCATGCCAAATTACATCCCGAGGGGAGCAATGCAGTCGAACGGGCCATGCACCGCCTGGGGTGGCAGAGACCTGGATGTGCCTCCTACTTCTGCTGGCCTCACATGTGACCCCGAGGAGGCCGCTTCTCTTTTCATGCCCTGGTTTGGGAATTGCTGTCCCTTGTTCTCAACTGGCTTTGAAAGCTACAGGTCTGCAAGAGTGGCATGGCATGGCATGGCATGCCAGAAGGCACAAGAGAGGACCACGGCAGCCTGCCTGCATGAGGGACAGTGCGAGACTCTGAAGCCATGCAAGGACAGACCAGAGAGATGCACTCTGGAGGTAAGCTGCCCCACCTGAAAAACAGATAGAATTTATTCTCATTAAAATGGGCCAAAAGGGAGGTTTGTAACTGTGTTCAGCTTCAGTTTTGGATGGGGGTTGGGGAGGAGGAAGTACTATTTTGATGAAGGAAAGGAAGCAGAAACTTGAGATTTAAAAGCTCTTTTTTTTTTTTTTTCATTTTCCTACTATACTATACACAAGGCCACCACCTGAGAAGCCCAGCAAGTCCCCCATTTATGTGGGAACCCGTGGGACCATTCCTAAAGCAGCTCAAGATGCTGTAACTGCTCTCCACGATTGCGAGAGGAGATCTCACCACTCTGCCCTCAGCTCAGGCTCATACTGTCAACTCACACAGGCTCACGGCCTCACCAAACTCTGACTCAACACTGGATAAAAATCTGATTTAAGGAACTTCCACTTCCTGTTTGTTTTTATAGGATGTGAGTATCTCAAGATTTGCAACATATTTTATCTGTAGGGAGGAAATCCTAATAATCCTATTCACAAGCATGGCAAGGAAGAACACCTGAGCAATGGACGTGCCCAAGATCACACTCTGTGTACAGAAGGACAACACTTGAACCAGCCTTTACCCACATCTTGAGTTAGCAACTCCTGCACCCTCCTTTCTTGTTACATACAACGCCAAGAAGTAGCACTGACACTGCTGCAACATTTTAATATAAAGTACATCTACCATGGTGTTACGGTCCCGGTACTTTGGATTTGTGGATTGGCACCTCCCTCTGTAGTAGGTGCCACATAAAACACAGACTGAAACTGTTGTGAGTTTCTGACACTGCCAAATGCGTAACAACCTAAATATTTACACATGGAGAAATTACATGAGATGATACGGTAACTGGGTCCTACCCCCAAAGGAAGTCTCTGCCATGGGACATTAGGAATAGAAAGTTCTCATCACTGTCTTATTTAACCACTTAATCAAATTCAGACCATGTACATCTGCAAACCTCTTGCATTTTCAAAGGTTCCAGTAAAAAATAATCTCAAAGGTGAAATGCAGAACCCAGGGTTTCAGATACCTGGAGTTCATCCCACACAGCTATCAGTTCTTAATTTGCAATTTAAAGGTATGGTTCCGTGATGTTTTAATACATGCTGAGTATAGGCTGAATTAAAGCACAATGAATTTGAGGCAAAGCAGTCTACTTTTTCACTGTGATGGTCTTCTGAACCTTACTTGAATTGTAGGAAAGGGAAGGTGGTGGTAAACAAAGCCTGTATGAACAGGCCACCATTCTTCTCAAAGGCAGGGGGAAAGTATCCTGGCTGTCCTGCGTTTAATTGGAATCCTTCAGATAACAAATGTCATCTTTCAAAATGCGCAAGAGAGTCTTTCACAAGTCTGTGGTCAGGAAACTCCCAAGCCTCCAGAAATTACACCTTGGTAGCAGAAGGGGCAAGAGAGGTGTTTGAAATGAAATGGATTCACAACCGAGCGCCAGGCAGCTTTAACCTCATCCATTTTACGCTTCCAAGTTTGCCTCCAGTGTTTCCTAGTGAAGGCAGATTTGGCAAGGCAGCAACATCCCACACAGCTGCAAACCCCTGACCTTGTGCAGCCTTGCACAAACTCTTCTTGGATCACCTCTAAGGTATTCCTAGGTCACTTCCCAGAGACGACAAGCCTCTAGGAAAATCTACTTATATAGTCACTTTTCCTTGCTCTTTTAAGTTCCTTCCTTCCTCCTTTTGTTATAGGTTTGCCTCTGCTAAGAAGTAATGCTGCTTAGTATTTCTGAGAACGGTTTAAAATGTAGTTATATCCTCCTTTCTACTGACAAGCAAGCTTCAGAGGGAAAGAATTGCAAAAATCCAGGTAGTAAATACAGCTCTGACACAAGATAATCTCTGATCTACCCTCAGCCAGAAGCTGTAGGCTCCAGCTTCCCCCGACACTTCTCTTCCAACCCCAGCTGCACTTTTATCTCCCCATCCTCTCTGCACCAGTTCTGGCCCATGCAGTACCTTCCACTGATCCCATTAAACACATTACTGCAGCAGAAAGCTGACTGGGGAGGCTCAGGAAGACTGTGATGAGCACCACCAGCGAAGGCCGCAGGACCTCCCTCTGTGGGTGGTAATGAACTGCTAGACTGGGCCAGCACTAAGGTAAATTTTCACATGATTGTACAACAGCTGAAAAAAAAAGAAAAGCTTTTTTGGAGGGGATGCTACAGGCAGAGAGAAGGGACAGAGGTGCTGCTTAACCCACAGCTCTCAGAGCTGAGCTAGCTCTGTTCCACGCTCCCCCTGCAAACTACTCACCAGTTTGGTATGGAAAGTGCACTGAAAGTCATTTAACATCCCATAAATACACCTGCCAGTAGGTGTGACAAAAGTCACACTTGTAAACGCACAGCTCTAGGCAGTCACACAAAGAAATCAAGACAAGACAAATTTATACCTCATACTTCATTCTCTTGGTGAGCTTTAGACCCTCCAAAATCATGAAACAGAAATAATTAAACCACAATCTGCAACTGTATGTAAAATACATGCAACATTACCTGGTTTTCTCAGGAGAAATCATCGTGCCTCACCTAATGTTACCACTGACCACATTCAGACAGACAGTTAAGGCTCCTGCATCCTGAAACCAAACACACTTACAGTTTGCTACTTACCAGTTCTTAATCCAGAGTCACTAAATTGATCCAAAAAGGCCAACTTCCCTTACATCTCTAAATAACATCTCTAGACTCTGTTCCAGCATACGCCCTACAACAAACAGGGCAACCAATGGGAAGTACATGGGCAGAGAAAAGTATTTTATACCAACAAATGGGCAATTCTGGATTTTTTTTCCATCTAGAAGAGCTTAAAAAGACAGAAACAGCTTCTGAAACAAGGCAGAAGATAGTGTAGTTCTACTTAATGCACAAGTACAGCTATGGACTGTAAAGGTAACGCTATCTTATATATAGAACACCTCACTACAACATATTTGCAACAAACAGAGCCAAAATGACCTTATTTTTGTATGGTAATAATTATTGGCTATCCCAAGACAACCAGAAAGGGCATAGCAATAAGATGTTTTTATCCCAATTTCTCACACATACAGTATGTGTACCCACCCTGAAAATCCTTTAAGAATATACTTTAATATCATACCAGGCTCTACAATCCTGACTGCAGTGAGGCTACGTTGGATTCCCCGCTCTCCAAAGGAAATGGTCACCTGGGTGTACAGCTGCTTTGAAAGACATGTGTTAGGTCGCCTGTCTATTCCTACGGATTTGCACTCAGAACAAAGCTTTTTGAGCATTAGACATTAAGTGAAATTGATAACTACTGCTAAAATTAAACAAACATAATATGAAAGTCAACTTGAACATGAGGAAAAGCTTTTTGTACCGTGAGAGTGACAGAGCACTGGCTCAGGCTGCCCAGAGAGGTTGTGGAGTCTCCTTCTCTGGAGACATTCAAAACCTGCCTGGACACGTTCCTGTGTGACCTTCTCTAGGTGATCCTGCTCTGGCAGGGGGGTTGGACTGGATGATCTTCAGAGGTTCCTTCCAACTCCTAATAGTCTGTGATTCTGTGATAGGAAAGGTCAGATTTACCAAGAATAAGAAACAATCTTTCCAGAAAGAAAGACAGTGTTGATTCTTGAAGTAGATCAGCATTGGACATCATGCCGCAGGATAAGCTTCAGATCCCCCACTATTATACCCCTTCAGAGCTGTATTGCTTCAACAGGATGGTTACATTTGCTCTGGAGTCCCCGCAAGGATAATTTTTAATAAAACAAACTCAATCTGAAACTATTAGAGATGTTACTATGCCAGTAGTGGTAAAATTAGGCTTTGCTTTTTTTCCTTTCTTACACACACACACACACAAATAAAATTCAGAAATATTTGTAAACGTTGTGCTGTGGGTTTTGGGTTTTTTTTGATGTTGGAATGCTGTAATCCCTGATGTAACACAGGAAAAAAAAATATCAGGCAAATGAATGAATAGAAATTTATACCAACTAAACTATGTTTCAAATACATGCAGAAAGAACATGAAAAGCAAGGTCTGCGTGGGTTTTATGTCGCCAAACAGTGGTTTCTTAACTGGGTCACTCTGTAGTTGGCCACGGAATCCTCATTAAAAAGCTGTAACTATATTTTTCCTCTTCTCATTCTGTGAGTCATTTATTACATTTTTCGATGTTGCAACACATTCATGAATAATAAACACTGGGAAGAAGAAAAAAAAATACCCAGTGTTCACATTGGATTTTTTTATGTCTAAATTTATCAGTATAAAAATCAAATCAAGAATAAAGCTAAGATCTGTAGAAGTTTCTATGCAAGGAATGCTATTAATCACTGACAAAGTATTTGGTACAGCCAGAGACAAGCGTGCAGATATGCACAGAAGTTACTCCACGGCGATGTTGGTATTACTATTATTGCTTGGCCTTTACACAGGGTGAGAGGATGGGGGAGGGATCATCATGTTCCCCATCAAACCTTCTCCTCAGGGAGAACAGCCAGGCACCGCCCTTAGCGAGACAGTTCTGGACCCAAAGCCGTACTTCTGCAGCTGCTTTGCTTTTTTTAAAATTGATTTTCTTTTAAAGGTTACAGAGTTGTGTTGTGAAGACTGCGCAGTCCCAGAAAATCAGCCCCGCTACAGGAAATTATTGTTGATTTCTTGAAGAAGCACCAGGGAATTATTTACTCACATTTGTATTTTAGGCAATAACAAAGAGCATCCAGCCTATGTCGGGGTGGTCACTGCAAGGTTTTCCACTGCTCCAGTCAGATGAGAAACTCCTTGCTTCAATTCCAAAATCTGTTGTCTTTTCGATCCCACCACCCTAGGCAGGCCGTACTGGCTACCTCGCACACTTGTGCCGACTCCCTGTATGGACACAGGCCCAATTTATGGAATTGAAGGAAATCCAGATAAACATCATTTTTAGAAAAATGTTGAGCTAGAGTTCCACAAATATTTTAGATGCTTCTGAGAATGCAACAGGGTATTTTTGCATTGCTCAGGATGTGAACACAAAGGAAAGGAAAGTGTGTTTATTACTGCTCTTCCAGCTGCTCTAATTAATGGAAAATAGATACAAATGCTAACTTGGAGAGGCTGGAGAAGAAAAATAAGTTGTGCAAAAAAGTGAGCTCATGTGAATAAATCCATTTTCCACTGCAAGACATTCAGATAGAGCACTGGCTAATAAAGAACAGTTAGCTAGAAACAACCTGATTACTTGCTTGGTCAGGAAACGATCAATACTTTTAGTAGCAGGCTTAGCTATCCAAGCACTTGCTACATTAACCAACTGGTGAATGCATAACTCACAGAGAAGAGAGAGAAAGGAAAAAAATAAAGACTGCAGGACCCAAAAAGGAGGGGTGTCAGGGAGCACAGGGCTGCAGAGAAGGAGGACCGACCACTGGAAGGCCAACATTTTGATCTCAGAGACATTTCCAGTTGTACAAAGCCTTGCATCTCTACGCTGATCTTTGGCCAGGTGAGCAGTCCTACCAGCAAATCCTGTGAGACTACAATCCTGTGGATAGCTCCAAGAAATCAAACCATCACCTCTACTATCGTCACTTGCCCATAAAAATGAGGTAAGGCAGGCAGGCCTGTCCTAGAAGATATCATTGCACACAGGCAAAAAGGCTCAGTTCCAGTGAGAATTGATGCTACTATGATGTCTTTTCCAAAAGCCTCCCAGAAATCATTTTTCTTGACTCTGTGGTTTAGGGAGCCCTGAAAACAAAATCAGGAACCTGAGGCTAAGAGAATGAGAGGAAACAATGGCAGGCACGGCTTACCAGGTGTGATTTTTTTCCTGCTTTCCACTAACACAGGTCATTTATTTAACTGAGAGCGCTCAATATTCTATTCAAGTAACCTGTCACAAACACAGTATTTTTAGTGCTCTATCTAAAGTATTATGTATACATTTATGTTTATTATTTTAGTCTAATAGTGTATATTTGGCATTTCAGTATGTATGTTTAACCTCATAGCCCATTTTGTCCTGCATTTACTGAGGGTCCATCAGTTTTAAAGATGCCTGTGCTCTGGAAAATGTAACACTAGCCAGAGTGGAATGACTGCAACTCCCTCTATCATCAGGGGACAGATGAGACCGAAATTTGAGGGCAGAGTGCTCATATCCTAGGATAGTAGCCTAAATTCTGAGAGTTTCATCCACTCCTCTGTGACCAGTTTTATTTCTGGAACTCTCATTTGTAATGCTCCCCCTTTTTAGTGAGATACATTAGAAATGTATTCCAGCTTTGCACACCAGACAGAAACATACTGCTTATGACTGTGGTCATAGAAATCTTCCTATATTTCAAGCACTCTTCAGAGTAACATCACAATAATTTAATTTTAATATTCAGGATAATAATAATAAATAAATCTGCTTTTCAATTCTCTCCTTCAGGAAGGAAAAAGGGAAAAAAAATAGACATTTGGTGGTGGTGGTGCTGTTTCATTAATTGCCCACATTCTCAGGCCTGTTAGTTTTACAACAGGAGCCCTTGCTGCTTTGCACAAGTTAGGAGCAGCTTTCTTCCCACTACTCTCTGTTCTATGTGAAAAACTAACTCCCCTACCCTAAACAAGCATCCTTTCATTCCTCTCCTGCTAATCTTCAACTGCATGCAGCAGGCTACTGCTTCACCAGAAGATCTCAAATAACCTCTCTGAAGGTTTTGATTCTAACAGGTTTAGGTACATTATTTCTACTCACTTTCTGAAAATATATTAATTTCCCTCCATCCTATTTGATTAAATTACATTATCCAGTGAACATTTTCAAAGCTACACAGGTACATCATATGTGCACCATTCTGGCAGAAGCCAGACCTGGAGGTGCAGGAATTATGCAACAAAATGATGCAATACGTTGGAAAAGCCACTTGTGCCATTAGGTACCACCTAGAAACGCCAGGCAGCAAACAGGAAGGATACCACCTGCAGCATCAGGAGATGCATGTTTGCATTTTCAAGGTAAGACAGCAGCTGGATACCGTATGGCAGGGGAAGCAGGGAGTGGGGAGCACCATGCTTTGGATACAAATCCACAGGAAACCTGATGCATATAATACCCAGGGAACAATTCATGTTTCTAGGCAGAAAAGGGCAGGCTGAAGATCTGCAGGCCAAAGTTAACACAGCAAAGTCCTTTTAATCTACAGAGACAGAACAAAACAGAACAATGGGGAAAACAGCATAAAATCATTGAGTAGCAGTATTGGCTCGAGGATTGTTTTCTTCCACACTTCTGTATTCCTCAAAATGTGGTGGTGGTGTAATATGAGATGTAAATATATGGCCTTCTTCATCCTAGCTCTACTTAATTAAAGAAAATCGTAACCAGGCTCTCACTTCTTTGCCCATCAACCATTCACCTTGCAGAACATCATTACTGGTGTAACCACATGAGTCTTAAAAAAAAAGGGAATGACATTTACTAACACAGTGATGCCCCTTGCCCCTATATCTAAAATGGTCTAAAAATGCTGCTGCAGATCTCCTAATGAGATTTGTATGCCACTATTTCTGGACTTCGGATTTTTATTTCTATTTGTCTTCAGTTTACTAAAAACTTTAAGAACATGATTTAGAAACCTAACTAGATGAGAAAGAGGGAATGCATATACAAAAAAGTAGGAGTGACAGTGTTCATAAAGCCACTTTCCCACACTAGTCCTCCAATTTCTAGAACACAGTATCCAAATTCAGTGGTTTTCCTAATACTTCCCATTTAGAATATTTTCCTCTGCTAAATGCAGTCATTCTACATATGTGAATGCAGCACTGTACAGAAGAACCAGAATTACATTTTCTCCCTTAGACTACACCCGCACAAATACTTGTGCCTATGGAAACAGCTGTAGTAAGACCACTGCTCAGTCTGATAATAATATACACAGAATGGAAGCCTAAATCTGAACATGTATGTAAGTGACCCTTTCCTAACTAAAAACAAAAACAAAAAAACAAAACAACAACAAAAGAAACGGTTTTTATATGGTTGTCCAGCACATGTCTTAAACCAAAAGCTCCAATGAACTATGCAGTCTCCTAACTATATTCAATGTCACTACATGTCTTGATACCAATCTGAAACAAGAAAACAGAGCATTAGAGAATTCAGAAAAGTAAGCTACATTCTTGTCAGGTATTGAAGCAACGACGTAATACCTGGAACCTAGTCCAACCCTTAAAGTATGTGAAGAAGTACACAGTATTTATCACTAACTCTCCACAATAAAGGCAGTTTCCCTGTTTAACTACCTTTTTCTTCAGGAAGCTATGAAACAAGTAGTTTTCTTCCACAGAGGTCTACAGATCTGGGAAAGACAAAAAACTCCACACATGGCTAGTAAATACAATGAGGAGGGCTCGCACGGCAACAGTCTCCTGTATGATTTGACTCTGCAGCTGCTCGTCACACAGAAATGATAAAACAGAGACTACAAACCCCCATTTCTGCAGCTTTCATTTCAGAGGGACAAACCACAACACCTACAGAAGTTAACGTATTGGTTTTATCATGGAAAAAAAGCAGAGACCACTTAAGCAAACAACATTCTGAAAACGTGCTGTGACTGTTCAGCTGTCTGACCTCTGTTTTAGACAGCCCAGAAGCTACTTCCAGAGGCAAAGCAAGTAGCTAGATCAGACTTTAGGTAATACATTTGCAATAATTCACCCTGAATGAGATACATAATGATGCAATCAACCTCTCCCCTCCTGACAAAGTACATAAATGATAAAAGTATAGCAGTAAATTTGATCACAAGGAAATGAAAAATATTTAACATCAATAGATGTGTCCCAGAAAGTTTTCACAAATAGTCATTTGTCAAGAATATAAAAGTATATTTCTGGCTCTCACCATCTTGGCTCAATATGTTTATAGTCAGAAGCCAGTTCATTAATCATTAAAATACTACACCTGTGATGGTTGAAAAGTTTTACTACGCTGTAACATTAAAAGCTGAATTTGAAAAAGCATTAGTAAAAGTTTTATAAACCCTAAAGACTAAACTTGTTAACCCATAAAATTTATTCAACTAGGAAAAGCTGGCATGGGGGAGGGAGGATGTGCAGGGAGAGCAAGAAAAAGCACTGTGCCAGAGTTGCCCGAAGGCCTGTTTGGGGAAATTACTGCTAGAAATATTCAAACACTGGACTTTCTTCTGGAGCTTGGTAGCGGCTTCATTTCTGTTGCATTTATCTGCACCCCAGGGAGCAAAACGGGAGGGAGGAGGTCCAAGGTGCAGGCCGAGATGATGTTGGAGCTCTCTGTCTCCCACTGTCATTTCAATCACACACTGAAATCACAAATGGCTGAGTGAAGACAAGGAATGATCTTCCTTAGGCTTGAGGGAAAGCATATTTTAATGCATGAAGCAATTCAGTCATCTGTCCTCAGTTACTCAGTTTGCACATCCTTGATGTTTAAATCAGGTGATCTCCCCCAAAATGCTTAAGTTTCTGAAACGGCATCGGACTATGCTCTTTTTATTGTTCCTTAGGTAACACATTATTACCATAACATGTTGGATCAGTGCTCCCACAGCAGTATATGAACACTAAATACTGCCACCATCCTTTTTCTGACTAGTCTTGCTGTCCTCTTACCCACAATACCACTTCCCTGTCATTTATCTTTAAAAAATAGCAAATCCTATGGCAGGAGTTAGTATAACCTCCTCACCTCTTCCATAGTTCAAACTGGTAACAAAGTGTGCTCTTTCAGTTTCCCTCAAAACAAATGTATCTGATGTAATTCTCTTGGTCAACAAGAGACCTCACAATTTCTCACTGGACTTCCCCTCTTAACAAAATGAAAGAGCAGACAACAGATGCCAGGATGCTGCTCAATCCTCCTTGCCCAAAAAAAGGTCTCTAAAGGCCGGCAGCAAGTTGCAGAATCCTACAACTTCTCCACCAGCAGTTCCAGTTCTCAACCACCAGCTCATGTCCCCCCTGAAGAGTCCAAGCACACCCCAAAAACATCTGATACATGCTTAACGTGTGAGCCACTGGAAACGACACAGTGGCAGCGTTTCTCCGAGCAGCACCAGATGTTGAAACAGAAGCTGCAGCAGCAGATACCATGAGTGACCTCCTGCCAGGACTTGGAGGGTGCTCGGTTTCCTACCTGAATACAGGACACATAAATGAGTTGCAGAACAAGGTCAAGCAAGCTGAAACACCTCACTAAATTTTGTCGACGCCTGTGTAACTATGTACTTCAAATACTGTAACTGCTTAATGTCACTATTGTACTAATGGAGGAAAAAAGACCAGAATATCACACTGCAGGTGAATCTGAAATAGTAGTTTTTAACAAGAAAAAGGATATTTCTGTATACACACATAAACAGAAGAAGGAAATTAAACTAATTCTGGGGAGCAGGCCAAAATATGCCTTTACTGGCCACAGATGTGCTGCGCTAGGGACTGCATGGGAAGTTTGCACACACACAGCAGGTACAGAATAATACATTCAATAGAAATACCTACCTCGAGTATCTCGATTATAGCTGGCACCAGTGAGGAGAGAAACCCAAAGTTGGCAGAGAACTCAGCCCTACTACTATTTCTAGCCTTTGTTAATGTGGTTGTCTGGGTGCATAATTATCCTACACACACAATTTGTGCTGTGAGGCATACAAACGGTCAGTTATACAGCTCAGCTATCTAATAGCATTATGCTCAAATTTGATACACCCCTGAGATGGACATAGGTCACATAACAATCCTGTAAATTTCAACCTCAGCCTAAAACACTGTTTCACTTCACCAAGCAGCAAGGGAAAAAACTCTCCCTAAATACTACAAGCACAGCAAGATGTCATGGGGTAGGAAACTACAACCTGTGACTGCATTGTCAAAACAGACATCATGTGGTGATACTCGCCATCATCTCCATATCAACCCAAGCTTCATTCAGCTACCGGAACATTAAAATAGGATTCAAAATTTACTGTTGATTATTTGATGTTGCCATTTTCTGAGAAGAAATTTATTAAATAACCTGACTGAAGCTCTTAAAAACTGAAAACATCCAACCTGATTTGTACTTTATTAGTGAGATGGATCCTTTATCTCCTGGAAATGAATAGAGCATTATCATTAACTCCAATGAACAAAGTGATAGGCACATGGGCCAAACCATAGAAGGCTGTACTCTCATTATTTTCTCAAACACGCACATCTCAAGAAGGCAGTTGAGGAAAGTGTTTTTAGAAATCATGTTTGAGAGGAGTACTTTAGCACTTAAGTATCTCCAAGTAAGCTGAAATACTTTAATGCATGTTTTCGAGAAGTCTAGAGATACTGATTTACAAGAACTTGGGACTCCTCAGGTTTCAGTTCTTCTCAACAGGAAAACTTCCAGTAATGTCATCCTGTACAGAAAATGCAATTTGTTACCTTAAAACGCTCATAGGATCAGAGCCTGGCTTGCTTTTGCATACCATGTACCCTAGAGTAGACACAATAAAATAAATTTCCTACAGAAATGAATACTTTAACACTTAAAAGTATACTTATTCTAGTTCAGATGCCAGAGGAAAAAATGTGTCTGCTACGTTAAAAAGAATGAATTACAGAATTATAAAACATCACCTCATAACTATCTAGGCTCAAGTGCAGTTCCCGGGACAAATGAAACCTTCAGCTTTATTGCGAAGCTGCTTAAAAAGGAACTCTATGAGTAATGCTTCAGCTTGATTCAAGCAGTCAGTCGTGTGTTTCAGGTTACAAAATTATTTTCCCACCATAACTTCTGTTGTTTTAGTGACTGCCAGGGGTGCTACACTGCCAAGCCATACGCACTCATGCCCACGTCATCGTCTTTGGTGTTTGCTTACAGCAGGAGAGGCATGCCCAAAAGACAGCGAGGTGGTTAAGGGGAGAGGGAACTTGCAGGTACCATGAGCTCTCCCTGGGCAACATTCTTGCCTATCTAATGGCAGAGGAAATTTATTAATTCCTGAATACAGCTGTCAGTATCCTGAGCAAAGAAAGACACTGCACCAACCTGGGAATATGGGGGAACTCTGTACTGACAGAGAGAAGTGAGGAAGGTGAGTACCTGATACCCTGTCTTCAGCTGCCACCAGATGTCGATAGTATACAATAATTAACCATAATCCCAGAAGTCAAATTAGTCACCCAGAAAAAATGGTCTTCCTGACCCAAGAGAAAACCAGCCAAGTTCCGAAGCGTGACATTTTATTACAATCTTGTCCAAGGTACGAACATGTGCTACAATACACAGAAAGCACTACAGATAGTCTTGCTCTCTCAATCCAGGGAAGAATGCAGGTGAACAGAGCACCATCCTTCCTCCTTCTACATGCACTGGAAGTGTCCTTCGCTGAACCAAGCCAAAGCACATCTTTGAGAAGGAAATCCCATCTCCCTTTAAACACTTCCCAGCAACAGCAAATCCATTACAATGCTTTACTTCCCTCACTGCTACTTATTATTTCAAGGTACAACATACCCAACTTCAGTTCCCAGACACTGGGCTGTCTCAGTAGGATCAAATAAGTTATCACGTATTCTCCTTATACATATAAGTGATATATATACAGGATGATATATGTAAAGGGTGTTGTATGCAGGCATCATTTCCCCTCTCAGTCTCTCCTGAGCTGAATAAACTCTGTATACCCTGTACTGTGAAGCTTGGTTTACAAACCCTGGATCACTTCTGTCACTGCACTCTTACTAAGATTTCACATCCTTCCTCACGTGTAAGCAGCAACACTAGACACGGAATTCCCGTGACCTGACTAACGCCACGTACTTTCCTATTTCTGTGCAGTATTTGTATTGCTGTAGAGCCAAAGACCACACTTCAGTCACAGCAGTACAATGAAAACTCCCATTGAGATGATTCTCCGCGCAAATTCTTCAACCTTCTTTCAAATCACCAGTCCAAGGACAGTCTCCTATCCTGCTGGTGTAACTGCATTCCTGGTTCCTTTGTATCTGGCTGCATGAAAAATGCCTTCTGCGGGATGCTATCTATTTTTAAAAAGTGATTTGGAGTACGCTGTGCTAGCAGCTCATTCCACACACACACAAAATTGCATGTAATCTGCTGGTAATGATGAGATATCATCACAAAAACTGCAAATACAATGATATTAAACAGCCTTACACCAAGATTCAGCCCCTGGGGAAACTCCCAAGAAACAGCTGCACTCCCATAGAAGAAGGGCACGCCCAAGTTCCTCACTAAACTAAGAAAGATTTATGAAGCAACTTTGCCAATGTTTGTGGTATTTATTCCACAGTGACTCCACGGCACAATTGTTTTACACTCACACTTTACTGCAGAGTTAATAGACATATCAGGGACACAATATAGGGTGAGTCTGCTACAACAGAACCGTTGATGAATAGCTTAGGAATTTGGGAGATGTGGATTTTTACAATTCCAAACGCTGGGGAGCAATTTGCTCTGGTTCTACTGTAAATTGGTCTTTAACAATTGTTAAATAATTCTTAAAGATTCAGAATGAGTAAGCCCTGGCTTGTCATTTATTTCAGAGGCTCTATTTTACAGTTTTCAATTTTTCAGCCAGGAAAACAGCAATGTATAATGCAAGTAAGGAGAAGCATTCATGCAATTAACCAAAGAGTTTAAGGTTTGATTCTCTATTAAAAAAAAATATTCAGAAACAACTCAGTGCCAATTTGTCAACTGGGTAACCTATTAATTAATACTGTAATTCAGCAGCCCATTTCCATCTACATAAACGTTTACACAGAATCGATGAAGCCTGTAGCACTGCATATTAGACAGCTGCTGAATACTTCCAGTGCAAGATGCTGCTTCCACCTGCTTGTAACTTGGCCAGACTTGGACTGTTTGGGTTGAAATTTTCCAAGTTCAATGTCTGACTCAGGCTAAATTGTGTTCCATGTGTTGCAGAGGTTGCCTCTGAGGGAGGGGTGCAGAAAGAGGCAGACAGCAATTAGAACTCAGCCAAAATACTTCAGCTGTTTTCAGAACAAGACCAAGGAAAATGCTGTCTTTCAATATTAATAGAAACCTCTGGCAATCTTGGAAGACCATAGCACCCTTCCAGCTCTTGGTGACAGACCTGAAATCTGACATGAGGACTGGAGCTGCTGTACTGGAGGTATCCCTTTTGCTGCCCCCATGAAAAGTCCACCCGCATTTGGTCAAATATCCGAAGACAAATCGCACTTTGTGCGTTTTCAGTAGCTATTCGCTATGCCGTGTCCACATTCTTCCCAGCTCCTCATGTCAATTCAATGACACAGCCCATCCCCACAGCAATAGTAACCCACTGGTCATCCTCAACAGAGAGCTCCAACTGCAGAGTCCCAGGCATTACGTTAGGAATCCGTCTGATGAAGGATGGTGACACGAATACGCTACCCTAGACTGCCTGTCTGCTTTTCGGCTCTTTTCCTAAAGGAAAGAAAACCTAGGAAATTACACACAAAAAGCAGTATCAAAAATGTGATTAACACTGCAGAATTTAGGAATTATTAGAACTAAGTGGCCTACGGTAATTAAAACCATCTCTCAGTGCTTATATGTATGGAGGTCAATCTCTAATAGTGACTGACCTGGTCACAGTTTTTTTCCCCATAGAAGCTTTGCTATAATTAACACACAAAATCCTTTTTTTGGCCTTGATCTCTAGAGCATCACTACACACTTTCAAACCACAGAGGGAATTATTTCTTTTCTCCCAGGTTCTTTTACATTTCTCATCATTGCAGCAGTCCGTAAGATAAAGAATACTGCTTTCCATGCTTTTTTAAAGATGAGAAACTAAGATATGACAAAATTTAAGCAAAAATATACGGACACTGAGCAGTTCCGACACTCAAAACTTGTGTTTCTAACATGCTTAAACCTACAAAACATCTTCTGTATGTCAAGAGTGAACAGCCATTGAGTGTTATTCCAGATAGACCAGTTCATTATAAACTGCTCAGCAGATCTCAGGGACTCAGGTCAGGTACCCAGAAAACCCAACAGCCCACATGTGAAAATCTTTAAGTGGAAATCCTACAGGAAAGGCAAGGGCTGCAAAACCCAATTCTCCAGCCATCTCAGGTGTGAAACTGCAAATAATCAGCTGCCTCATTCACGTCACCTGTTCTCACTGCTACGCCTTGGCAGATGCACCTCCAGTTCATCACCTGAGCTGGCCAGGAGGGACGGTGGCAGATCACGTCACGACGGACACCATCATCATGCGCAGGTCCAGCCTGATATTTTTATGACTCCTGAGCACTTCATTTTGCAAATTTACTGACGGGGTAGGGCTGGGTGGAGAGGTAGTAAATTTATAGAATATAGAGTATATAGAGATCAGCTACATCCACTGGGTGGCAGGCATGTTTCGTGGGATCCAGACACGTGTACATACAGAGGTACAAAAACGAAACCTCTTAAATACTGTGCTTGTTCCCGCAGTAAAAAAAGAAACATAAATCCCACAGAGCAAAGTTAAGATAACACTGGCTTTTTGTCCACAGCCTTGAGGGGTTCAAAGCGTCCTGGCACTTGATGATCAAAGCTGTGCAGACACATGGTGCCCCACATCACTTTCGTACATGAGGTGGCAGGGACCTTGCAAGTCTTCAGAGCATCTCTGCTGCACTAACCAATGCTTAAAGAGCAACGCCTGCAGAAGACGAGCCTTTAAACTCTTTCCTAGTTTAATGAACTTAAGGGAGATTTTTATTTTTTTACTAACAGCTGTAAATGTGTCCATGTGCGTAAGCAGCTAAGTTTTAAAGTTCAGATAAGCACAAGAAGCCAGTATTTTCCATGGATTTCCACTTAACATCTAAGCAGAAACATTTCGAAATTTGCTTTAAAGATGTTTCTGAAGAAGAGGCTGTCAACCAAGTTTCAACCCAGTGCATATTTTTATAACCAAGTTGTAAACTACACAAAAACTACACTTATGATGGAAATGCTGACAAACGCATAACTACTGCAGTTAGCTATGACAGTGACCACAAGTCCTCCAGGAAAAAGCAACATTTACTTCTCCCCCTCCTCTTCAAGGCTGCTCGATAGCAAGCTGGGGCAGGGGAGGTCTTGATAAGTACGGGTACCTCTATCTTATCCTTTTATGATGAATTTAAGCAAATCTTATCTCACTTATTTCCCACATGTTGAATGAGCACCCCCCCGGTTTTGCCATAAACAACCAGAGGGCCTCTGAAATCCATGACTCACTCCCCAGGCTTCTCCTCCACCCCTGTGCGCGACTATAGCAGAAAAAGGTTACCAGCCTGTAGTCGGTGAATTAACAGCATTTTTTTTT